>NW_006159616.1:17755299-17763021 GCF_000334495.1 Tupaia belangeri chinensis | reverse complement strand
CCCCCCCCCCCCCCTCCACACACACACACACAAAGTCAGAGAGAGAGAACTCAATTTGAACTTTATATAGCAAGAAATAAACTGCTACTGAATTATGCACTAGGATCTTTGGGTTGACCTGCCACGGCAGCTACCATGTCCTGGACTAACACAGTGCCTTGTCTTTGAACCTGTAGTCTAGAAGGCTCTCTGAGTGTTGAACTCTAAAGAATCTGATCCTCTAGGGAGCAACGAGTGACGCTCACAAAACACAAACTCTCCTTTCCTGAGCCCATCCCCTCTGATAGAAGCCAACTTCAGTTCTCCGTATACATATAATGTCACATCAGATCAAACACCTCGTGATTTCAGGGTTTCCACCATCTCTGCTTCCAGTTGAGGAAACTAAGGCACAGACAGATTAAGTGTCAGTGAAGCAGCAGAGCTGGGATTCAAACCCAGGTGGTCCAGTTTCTGAACTACCTTCCTCCGCATTCTCTCCTGCCTCCCCCTCTTGAACTGGTGCTGACGGGATTAAGACTGTGGGCCTGCCCAGATGGCCAAGGGTGTGCGGAGGAAGCTGCAGCCTGGGTGAGCCTCAGGCTGGCCAGACCTGTTGGTCTTTGCAATCTCAGACACTCAGAGAGTCTGCCTGGCGCAGGAGCGGGGCAGGAGCAGGGGCTTGGTGAGACCTCACTGCCCTCAGCTGGGTGGGCCCTGTCTCACCCAAGGGCCAAAGATGAGGCAGGCACTTGATCTCGCTGAGACTCATTCTGCCATGAGCTCAATAGCCCTGAAAATGGCCAGCCATATGCCCTGGTAGACCCTACATGGTTGGCTGGACAGCTGACACCACGAAACTGAAAAGCTCAAGGTAACTGTGTTTTCTCTTGTCAGACATACAACACAGCAGGGAAAACTAGCTTTGAAAGAATTCTGACCTCTGAGAAGACACCTGAGAACAGGCCAGCTCTTGCTGAGGTTGCTAGGCAACAGCCTGAAATCTGGTTCTGGTTTTAGATACTGGGGATTTGGGATGGCTGTAAGGCTGGGCAGGCAAAGGCCAGGCCTGCCTCACTTAGGGTTGGGAAGAGGCAGTGCACTCTCCACCCATCAGAAAGACCCGAAGGCCAAGATGCATGCACAGCCTTCTCCCTAAGCTTCTGTTCCCTGTTGACTCAACAACCCCTGCCAAACCCAACTCACCCAGGCTGAGTCAGACACAGGCAACCAGGCTAGGCCCAGGTGAGCCCGGCCCTGGCTCCAGAGGGCACCTGAGAGCCATGAGTAGAGAACATTGTCCCTTGGGACCAGCAGTTAGTGTAATGGCTATGTCGCTGGACTCCCACGTAGTCGACCGCGGTTCGAGTTCCGGACCTGGTGGCCCGGTGGCTTAAACTCATGCTGGGCACGTGTGCGTGCGTGCCCAAGATCCCAAAGGAGAATGGAGGAGAAGGGATTGTGGCATGGCCATCTCCCCTGGGGGGTGATTTCTCACTTTCTATCTCTCTCTCTCCCTCTGTCTGGCAAGTGCACACACCCTATAGCAAAAACCTCTCCAAAAAAAATTAAAAAAAAAAAATAAAGAGAGAATGCTGACCCTGCCCTGCCAATGCAATCCCAGCCTACTGGGAAGTTTAAGTCAGAAATACACATATGTTCAAAAAGACTAAAGAAAGAATGGAAGGGTCAGGGGTGGTATGGAGGTGAAGGCGGCTAGATCCCACATGGCTGACTACATGGTTTAGTCCTTGATCCGGCAGCTTAAAAAGACACACTGGGCACATGTGTGTGCACCCAAAACCCCAAGAGGAGAATGGAAGAGAAGGGATTTGGAATGGCCATCCCTCCCAGGGATGCTTTCTCACACATACGCCCCCCCACACACAGTCTTTGGTGAGTGCACACACCCTATAGCAAACCAAAAATAGAAGTGAATTCTAACCCAATTAGTTAATAAAGATGTATTTTTACACAGAAAAGTAAAACTAAAAGCATGGAACAATCTATCAAAAACCGTTGAGATTCAGAATGCCACCTTCCATTAACACTGCAGGAGAATAATAGATTCTGAAAAATATTATGTATCAGAGTTTTGACAATCAAACAGAGGATGGCAGATGGGAAATAATCTCATGAGTAAAGAAAGAAACTTAAACTGATCAAAAACTCTGAGTAAACTTGGCTTCCTAGATGATCAAAGAACTAGGTTCTCACCGCCAGAAGTCCTGCCCACCCCGAAGCTCCCTGGGGTCTGTCCTACCCCAGAAACTGCCCACGCTAAGGTAGGTCCACACAACCTGCACACACCCCCTTTGCCCGCTGTTGGGTCAGACACCATCTTCTCTTCTGCCTCTAATAAGGATCCTTCACTTAATTATATCAGCAAAGACCCTTTTCCCCCATAAGGTTCCATTTATAGGTTCCAGGATTTGGACCAGGATGTGCCTTCTGGGGGGCACCCTTCGACTCCCTCCAGTTTCTCTCCTCCAGCCAGACCTAGGCCTGTGTTGGTGCCTTTCCTAAGACACCTCCCTGGTCTTATGTCATTCCTCGGTGCCTGCTGGCCTATCCTTCTGAAAGCAAGCCGGGCCTCTGGTCACTGCAGAGGCATGTGACTATCTGCAGAGAGGACCCTCCTTCTCAACCCTGATGACCTGGGACCTTGCACGTGACACCACAAAACACCCCAGGGTCTGTGTTGTGTATTGCTGTGTTGATAAACTCACTGTCTATTTACATTTTATCTTTAAAAGATACCACTTTATTGGGGTTTCACAAACGGTAACGTTCTCTGTTAATTAACACTGAGGGGGTAATTATTTTCTTACTTTTTTTTTGGATGTCTGTTGGAAAAGAGAGATAAAAAGAAACCAACCTGCAGCAAAGGTTTTACCAACACGGCCCTTAGGGGTCAGGCACACCCCCAAAGACCCTTGCCCTGAACTGTTTCTGTGAACCAGGGAACTCCTCTGCACACAACGTCCGTCCTTTCTTGAGAGAAAATACTCCATGATCCATTTGTTGGGTTTTGGATGAACATGTTAAAGCCGAACCACCCTGGACTTAAAGGCAAGAGGATGGGAGAATGGAAAGAATCAACCCCACCAGGAAGCCTGTGCCACACAGCGAGCGAGTGGAGTCATTCACCAAATCCAATCTCTGAACGCGTGAGCTGGTGGAGCAGCAACGCCAAAAAGCTGCTGCCAGTCTGTATTTTATTTCATGCGTGTGAAACCCTATCGGCTCCAGGAGGACAGACGGGGTGCGGCAGTAAAATGCAATGCTGTGAGGCTGACCCATATGGGAGGGTCCTGGGCTCAACCCCAGAGACCTCCCGAAGTACACAAGGGCACACAAGACCATCTTCTGGAGCTGGCTGAAGCTGGGGGTGGATCGCACTGTCAAGCCTGATAACGTGCTGTCTCTCTGTCTCTCTCTCACTGTCTCAAGGAAGAAGTAAACTTTTTTTTTTTGAGAGGTTTTTCACTATAGGGCGCGTGCGCTCGCCAGACAGACAGAGAGAGACAGAGAGACAGAAAGCGAGAAATCACCCCCCAGAGGGGATGGCCACGCTGCAATCCCTTCTCCTCCATTCTCCTCTCGGGATCTTGGGCATGCACGCACACGCGCCCGGCGTGGGTTTTTTAAGCCACCGGGTCCGGGACGCGAATCGCGGTCGACTTCGTGGGAGTCCAGCGACTTAGCCATTATGCTAACTGCTGGTCCAAGGAAGAAATAAACTTTTAAAACACACACCAGCAATCGGTGTAATGGCTATCGCCAGACTCTCAAGTAGTTGACTGCAGTTCGGGTCCCAGACCCAGTGGCTTAAACTCACGCCGGGCACATGTGCGTGCGTGCCCAAGATCCCGAGAGGAGAATGAAGGAGAAGGGATTATGGTGTGGCCATCTCCCTTGGGGGGTGATTTCTTGCTTTCTCTGTCACTCTGGTGAGCACACACGCCCTATAGCAAAGAATACAGAGAAGGGGCCAGTGGCGGGTGGTGATTAAGGTGGCTGAATTTCACAGAGCTGACTGCGCAGTTCAAGTACCAGACCTGACAGCTTGAAACACACACACACACACACACACACACACACACACACACCCAAGCTGCCGATGAAACTCAAGGAAAACATACAATCAAACCAAATTCTCTGTCAAGAAGCACAGGTCTGCCTGGACAATGAGTCCCCATATAGGATGGTGCCCTCTGAGATGCACCAAGTCACTCCTGCCAACCAGGACACTGAGAAGGGGTTCCTATGGCTCATGGCAGGGCAAGGGGACAGTCCTCTGGGAGCCCAGAGAGGAAACGAGAGAATAACAGTGACCTAGCCATGCTCCTGTCTCCTGCGAGTGAGTCAATGGCAAGGACACCACTGACGTCATCTGCCGTGGTGTCAGTGCCCTCTCCCCCACAGCCCCCAGCTGTTACCTGGGTTAAGGACGGGCTGGACGATGTCCCCATTCCTCCACTTGGTCTCCATGCGCTCCAGTTTCTGGGCTTCGTACCGTTTCCGGCCCTCTTCCTCCTGCTCCTGCCGGGAATACTGCGAGAAATCACAGACAGGGGTCAGGTCACAGCAGATGGCCTCCTCCCATGCCGACGCAGGCCTGTGGGCACCTCGTGTCACCTAGCTTTGTACACTGGGACTATCAATTCTTCCTTGTGATAACAGGCACTTAATAAGCAAAGAATATGGAGAAGGGGGCAGTGGCGGGTGGTGGTGAAGGTGGCTGGATCTCACAGGGCTGACTGCGCAGTTCAAGCACCAGACCCGACAGCTTGAAAAACACACCGGGCATGTGCGTGTGTGCCCAGAATCCTGAGAGGAGGGGTTGTGGGGTGACCAGTTCCCACGAGGGCTGCTTTCTCACTTTCCCTCTCTCTTGGTCTAATAAAAGGAGGAGGAAGAAGTACAAATCTCATGTAGTCCCAGTCCCCGGAGAACCTGGGTCAAATGTTGGGTCAGGTCCTCCCTGGAGTTTCTCTTATGCCTCTGAATATATAAAAAGTTCTATCATGCTCTATGTGGATTTTAAAAGAAAAAGTTCCACTCCTTTAACTGTATCAATGTAACAATTTGTGAAACCGGTCAGTTATATAAGGGAATTTAGCTTGTTCCCAATTTAAGTTCCCGATTATTGGGTTGTTGGAAAAATGACTTTTTTAATGTTTTTCTATGCAAAAATGTGTCATGACTTTTCCAACAACCCAATAAAACAGAAACACGTTGTTTCCCCCCTTCTTCGTGAGAGAGTACGCAAGCTTGCACACGAGAGTGAGAGAGACAAACACCCTCCACAGTGTCTGGACACGCCAGATCCCGGCTTCCAGGCTTCCAGTCCA
Source organism: Tupaia belangeri chinensis (assembly GCF_000334495.1). NCBI lineage: Eukaryota > Metazoa > Chordata > Mammalia > Scandentia > Tupaiidae > Tupaia > Tupaia belangeri. The sequence goes on along the minus strand of NW_006159616.1, from coordinate 17,757,685 downwards.
TTGGCCCTTCGGCACTCGCACATGTGCCCAGGCTGTTTCAGGCTGTCGGCTGGAGATGTGTAACAGTCACCACGTGGGAGTCAACAGCTCCCGGGCAGCACGTCACCGCTGTGACTCGGAGCTGGCCCTAAACAATGGAACACTGACGATCCGCAGCCACTTCTTTCATTTTGCACCTGTCCCATTCCTCCCTACGATCCATTCCCGGACGCTGAACCTACAAAATCAAGAGGTCCCCAGAAAGGCCACAGACACTGTCCCAGGGCCGTGCCAGAGCAGGACCCATGTGTCCCGACACCAGGTAGCCTACTTTGCTGACCTTGGCTCATCCACTAGGCGGCACGCTGGCAGGAAATGGGCAGTCAAAGCTAAAACAGGCCCCTGAGGCACTCCTAGTGGATCACAGAGGTTTTCACCCACGAAGTTAAAAATAAATGAAGATAGAGCCTAGCACAAAACCCAGGCTCCTGGGGCCAGAGAGTGGCACAGCAGGAAAACGCAGTACTCTGCAAGGCTGACGCACAAAGAAGGTTCCAGGTTTGCAAGCAGAGACCTCCTGAGTATGCCAGGCATGCGAGTGCCCAGGATCTGGGGCTGCCTGAGGCTGAGGACGGATCACAGCATCAAGAACCTGTTGGGTGCTACTTCTCTCCCTTGCTCACTTACAAAAGGAAGGAACAAAGGAGGGAGCAAAGAAAGAAATAAACTTAAATTAATAGGGCCAGCAGATGGAGTGGAGGTTAAGGCAGCTGGATCCTACAGAGCCAATTGTGCAGTTTGAGTCCTGGACCCGGTGGCTTGAAGAACACACCAGGTGTGTGCATGTAAGTGCCCAAAATCTGGAGATGAGAATGGAGATGACAGGACTTTGGACATGGCCATCGCCCCGGGGGTGCTTTCTCACTTTCCCTTTCTCTGTCTCTGTCTATCTTCTGTGAGTATACATGCCCTACAGCAAAATTTAAAAACAAAACAAAAAACCAAAAAGGCTTCTGAGTCCTGGGGTTCTGTGACATCACAGCATTGGTTCATTCATGGTCCTCCTGCACCCGTATCCTCTGGCCCAACAAGGAACACACACACACACCCTGCACTGCCCTCCTGTGTGCCCCCACAAGCGGGGCCCACCAGTCTGCTGTGCTGGCCCCAGGCATGGTTCCTGGGCCTCTGTCTGCCCTCTCCCCCAGGGGCGCACTCCCTTGCTGCCACCAGAACCATCCCCCTTTGCCTTGGCCCGGGCCCCCCACTGCTGGCCACTGCCGGGCCATTCGGGCCATTCCTCTTTTGATTCGCTTCAGCTTCCATTCTTTCATTTATTCAACCAACACTTCCAGCATTCCCAGCTGAGTCTGGGGAGTCCTAGAACTCAGGGCCTCTCTAGGTTCTTCCCTCTCCCACTCTGAACCCCCGCAGACCTAAGCAAATCCATTTCAGGTGGCACTTTGAGACCTTCTTTCAAAGCCAGTTCTAAAGTCTCAATTTTCAGGCTTGTGGCTCGGTTCCAGTCCCGTACGGGGTCTGACACCATCCCGAGGCTTAGTCACCCGTCATCTCCGGCTTGAGCACAGTTCTCAATGGAGGCTGCGAAGGCAGCTGAGAGATTTGTTCAAAAGAAACAAGCCGTGGGGAGTGTTTTAGGCTGTGGTGGATAATTTAAGCTTTTCCTCCATAAATAAACTATTTCCTAACGTTCCACTGTCCAAAGAAATGACTGGGAGAATAGAGTTTGTACTGCGTCTACTCAGAAAAATTGATGGCTGAACTCAAGTGCCCTCAAAAAATGTCTTTTCTTTCTTTCTTCTTTTTTTTTTTCAAAGGTTTTTGCCATAGGAAGCATGAGCTCACCAGAGGTGGGGGACAGTGAGAAAGCACACCCCGGGGCGATGGCCAGGGCACAATCTCTTCCCCTCTTGGGATTTTGGGCACACGTGCACAGGTACCTTGTGTGATTTTCAAGCCGTCAGGTCTGGGACTCGAACCACAGCCAGCCATGTGACCCCAGGAAATATCTTTTAAAGAAATTTTTCCAAGGGCCAGTCCCATAGTACAGCAGCTGGGCGCTGGGCACAGAGAACCAGATCCCACAAGCCAACCGTGGTTCGAGTCCTGACCCTGGAGGCTTGAAAATCACTCTGGGCATGTGTGTGTGCGTATATGCCTGAAATCCTGACAGGATGGAGAGATGGAGGAAAAGGGATTGTGGTGTGGCCACACCTACTTGGGGGTGCTTTCTCATTACTTCCGCTCTGGCAAGTGTACATACCCTCTGGCAATGAAAACAAACAAACAAACACAAATTTTTAAATACAGCCTTCAATCTCATAAATCCCTCAGGCACTCAGCATTCTTTTTTTTTTCTTTCTTTCTTTCTTTTTTTTTTTTTTTT
>NW_006159616.1:17736911-17755253 GCF_000334495.1 Tupaia belangeri chinensis | reverse complement strand
AGAGACAGAGAGACAGAAAGTGAGAAATCACCCCCCAGGGGGGATGGTCATGCCGCAATCCCTTCTCCTCCACTCTCCTCTCGGGCGGGATCTTGGGCACGCACGCACACGCGCCCGACGTGAGTTTTAAGCCACCGGGTCTGGGACACGAACCGCGGTCGACTACGTGGGAGTCCAGTGACATAGCCATTACGCTAATTGCTGGTTCCCCCCCAGCATTCTTGTAAGAGCTCGGTGAGCTCCTGGGAACCGAGGGGGGCCCATCTTGGACACTAGCCACGAGGACAGAGAAATCAGCCTCCTCACAAATGCTCCCTTTAAATCTGGGAACAAAACCGCTGGAACATTTTAATGATGGGCTGCCACCTAACTGTCACTCCCGAGGACTCATCAAACCCAGCAGATCTGCAGCAGCAGACAGCGCAGCCCCCACCCAGCCTCGGAGCCTCTACTCAAGCCAGCATAGAGACATTTGAAAAACAGCGTGGCCCTCCACCCATGGCCGCTCCAGCCTCTCCAGGGCTGCGCTGTCCCTCCACAGCCCTGGGCTGGTCTCCATTTCCTATCCAGGGCCCTGAGGTTCCCAGTTCTCTGGGAAAGCAGCACCCCCTGGCAGGCTAGAGAAGAAAGCGGGCAATAGGAGACAAAGTCCTCCACCACTGAGGCTACACGTGGCGAGCAGCTGGGCCTCCTTCAGGGAGGTACACACACACACAGGAAGGTTGCACATGTGTGTGTGTGCGCACACATATGTGAAATAGCTGTATGCATGTACGTATGATGTCTGTATATAAATATACATATACGCATGTGGGCATATATCTGTAGGTGAAAAGAAGTTATGTTTTCTTAACTTGGGAAGGCCCTCTGTGAGAGGTGGGTAGGAGGCTGCTGGCAAGCTGGGAGGAAGCCTGGCGCGTTAGCTGCCAGAAGAGCATGAAAGCCTAGGGGAGCAAGAGAAGGACGCCGTGCTTCCCAGGGTCCTCAGCAGGCCTCTGCCGGGCCCTGCCAGTGAACACGGCAGACTGTATCCCGAAGCTCAGAAGGTTTACACTACTGGGCGCAGCGAGTGTGGGGGAAGAAAGAGCAAAGAACTGCGCAGCGCTGCAGCTGGGAGCCGTGCCACTGCGGCCATCTGCAGCTCCCTGAGCCTCGGTGGAAGTGTTTCAATGCACTCCTCTACGAGAGCCAAGCTGGTATTTATGTCTCATCAAACCGGCTACACAAAGGGAGGGAAGGAGCGACCAGGGGCTCCTCCAGGATGTGGGAGGGAGGGCGCTAATCACTGGGAGAGGGGAGCCCTGGACGAGAGGGCGACACTGAGAGCCGAGTGTGGCCCTGCGCCCACAGGAAGGGGATAGCAGCCAGGGAAATCTGAGGTCACCAGTCCCTCTGCACTGGCTGGAGACCCAACTGCTCAGCACGTCAGCCCTGGAGCAAAGGGCAGCAACAGCTACCGTGTTCAGCCCAGGAACTTCCTTCGGCATCACTGCCATAAGATGTGTCGCACGACGGGACCAGTCGTAGGGCCTGAGGAGAGATTTCTGAGTATGTGGCATCTGCAAATTAGAGCAGTTAAGTAATTGTGTTTGAGTACTTCCCTGTGACATGGTGAGCTGAACCCAAGGGCTAAGAGGGAAGGATGAGAGTGGGACAGACACCCCTGCTAATTTTTTTCCTTTAAAGAATTATTTTATTTAACTTTGCTTATGTATTTATTTATTTATTTATTTAAAATTGAACAGAGAGGGACACAGAGAGAGAGAGTGAAAAAAGCAAGACAAGCCGCCAGGTCCAGGACTCGAACCACATATGAGTCCGGCGCCTTTAACCACCATACCACCTGTTGACCCCCACCCCTGCCATTTCTAAGGAGAATGGCTGGGTTCTAACACTCCTTCCTTGGATCTTACACCCCACCCCGCCCTGGGCTTGAAATTGTACATAACTCCTATCCCAACCAAGAAGCAGGGAGGTGGAGAAGGGAGTAACGGAGAGGGGAGGTGGGGAAGAGGGCCCAGTGAGCTGGGCACAGGAATCCAGTCTCGGAGGCCACCCCCACAGTTTACACATGGCGGAGGGGAGGAGGGAGTCCCCCATGGGCCCCAGGTGAGCCAGGCTAATGGAAAGGCCAGCAGCTGTAGACTGAGAGCCGGGCCGGTCCAGGACCCTGCACCTGTCAGACCGCACGGGAGGACCCCAAGAGGGGCACAAGCGCCTGCTTCCTCTGCTGGGTGTGGGAGGACCAAGGCCTGAGCGCCTGGCTCTCCATTTCATTACTTCTACAAACCTGTTCTCGATATAGCTCAACCATGGAAACATCTCCCTGCAGGGCAGACTCTGCTGAGCCCCGGGTCTGCTCCCTCTGAGAAACGCCTTTCCTGGTAAGCACGAGTGCGGTCCTAGACACAGCAGCTCACGAGGAGCTGGTCATGCCTGTCCTTGCGTTTCTAACCAACGGGCGTAGGAGGAGGCAGGGAGGGCTCTCAGGGCATGAATGAAATCACTCCACTCCACACGCCTGCCCACCTGTGGTGAGAACCCAGGAGGGGACACAGAGAACTCATTTTAGGCAAAGATGTGTTTGTTCAGGGCAAAACAGAGGGAGAAACCCAGAGGAGGAGGTGGATTCCAGTGTGGGGCAGTAGGGGCAAAGACAAAACACCCATGGCACCAGGAGCCAAGGTGACACTCAGCCTGCAGGGGTCACGGGGGCAACCTGGTGGCCCTGGCTCTTAGCAGAAGGACATCACCATCATGGTCCCATCACTGCCTTTTCTCTGATCAGAAAGTCCTCTGGGGTGGAAGGATGTCGGGTCTGCAGGTGCTGGGCCAGCCTATGTGCATGCTCCCAGCATGAATTAGACATGCACCAAGATGTCCTGAGCAGAGCTGTCTCCTCCCCACTGGTGTTTCCTTAGAAGCAGGATGGGAGGCCCTGCTCAGCCCAGCGGGTCCCTGCCTGCAGGTGGGCCTCTTACCCCTGGGCTATGTTCCTCTCCTGGGGTGCCTGTTTAGCCTCCCACCATTGTTTGAGGTCACCAGGCCCCTGTTATCTACCCCAAGAGAGAAGTGAAGGGGTCGCCTTACCACAACTGGAGGTACCTCGAGAACCTTGTCCACGTTCTTCAGTGACAGAGGCACGTACCACAGAGTGGCCTTGTTGGTCAGCTTTTTGGTACCTTAAGAGAAGAAAGCCACGTGAAAATCCTGGAAAGGGAGTAGGGGCGTCCTAGCAGCCGAAATGCTGCCTCACCTACGCTGCACACACCCTCCGAGCTTTTTGGTACCTTAAGAGAAGAAAGCCACATGAAAATCCTGGAAAGGGAGTAGGGGGCGTCCTAGCAGCCGAAATGCTTCCTCACCTACGCTGCACACACCCTCCAGTGCTGCCTCCTCTGGCCCCAAGCCTCAAAGCCTTTTTAGTCCTCTGGCCCAGAGTTGCAGCCCTGTGAGTACGGACACAGAACAGACCAAGAGCTAGGGAGAGATGTTGTGGGGGGGTCCACCCCAACCTCCAGGGCTCAGATCTCAGCCCCTCCTAACCCTGACCACTTTGGGACAGTTCGCCCTTCCCAGAGGTTGCTGGGAAGACTTCAGACCACCTGGTTTGCGGCTGGGTGGTCCTGGGGCTGGTGGTTTCCTAACACAGGGTTCACCTGGAGAACACTAACTCCATGCAATCTCATATTCATGGTGTTTTGAAAGAATAAGAGTGGCAGGTGGCATGGTGGTTGGGGCGCTGGACTCCCATGTGGCCGATCACAGTTCAAGTCCTAGACCTGGCGGCTTGCTTTCTCACTTTCCTTCTCTCTCACTCTCTGTCTCTCTATGCTCAAATGAAAAAATAATAATAATAAATAAAATTAAATAAATAACTCTTAAAAAGAAAAGAAAGAAAGGGAGTTTGGTTATTAAAACTATCAGTAGGCTCCAATGTGCTCCTCCCAAGTCAGAGGGAAGAACCAACTAGCTGTAGGTGAACCCCCTTCACACTCTGCCAGCCAGGGTTGGGGAGTGCTGGCTCCACAGGCTGGCTCAAGTGTCCACCAAGAGATCTCGGCTGACACTGACTGTCATATTCAAACACCTTGCTGAGGAACTCGATGTCCTAACGGTCACACGGCAACGTCTCCTGAAGGTCCCTTCCACCTGTCTAAACACTGACAAGATCTCCTGCCAGACAGGGAAACCCAGAAAGACACTCGGTGCATTCAGACATGCAGAGGCTGACTCAGGCACAGCCACCCCTAGCAGGACAGGGACAGCCAGGGCTCCAGAGTCCAAAGCACAGAGCCATGTAGTCAGCTCATCAGAGACCTGACTTCACCACCCCAGGAGAGCTTGCTTGGCCTTCTCTCCTTCATACCAGACACCTTGGTTTGCTACTGGCCAACTCAAAGCTCCAGTCCAGAAGCTTTTAAGTACCAAGAGATGGGCTGTGGGCTGCTGACTGGAGCACTGAGGCCTGTCTGGGCTAAGAACCACTGGCTTGGGGTCTATTGGTGCTAAAAGAGCCCAGAGAGGCCCACTGTGGAGGCACAAGCAGAAAGACACCACTGAGCAAGGCTGGGCCCACATGGGAGGCCCGAGTTTGGCTCTCAGATCAACAGGCAGGTGCAGTCGTGCGAGCCTACAGTCCCTGTTAGCTGGGAGGCTGGGGCAGAGGGTCACGATAGCAAGAGCCTGTCAGACATAGTTCTCTCTCCCTCGCCTTTATGCATGAGTACTCTGGCTCTCTCATTAAAAAAAATTAAAAAAAAAAAAAGCAACAACAACAAAAGGGGACTTATGCCATGGTGGTTGAGGTGAAAACTGCATGGTTTGAGTCCCACACCAGGTGACTTGCACAACACATGACTTGAAAAACACATGGGGGCGTGGCAGGTGGCATAACGGTTAAGGCGCTGGACTCCCACATGGCCAACTTCAGTTTGAGTCCTGGACCCAGCAGCTTGAAAATCACACCAGGTGTGTGTTTGCATGTGCCCAAGATCCCAAGAGGAGAATGGAGAAGGAATTGTGGCATGGCCATCCCCCCTGGGGGATGATATCTCACTTTCCCTCTCTCTGTCTCTGGTGAGTGCACATACCCTACAGCAAAAACCTTAAAAATAAATAGATAAATAAAAGTAGCTTCCTCGGGCCAGCCTGTGGTCTAGTGGCTAAGGCAGCTGGATCCCACATGGCCAACAGCACAGTTTGGCAGCTTGAAAAACACACCAAGGGGGACCAGCAGATGGCGTAAAAGTTACACTGCTGGATTCCTTGAAAAACACACCAAGGGGGACCAGCAGATGGTATAAAAGTTACACTGTTGGATTCCTATGTAGTCGACCGTGGTTTGAGTCCCAGACCTGTCGGCTTCAAACTCACACCATTCACAAGCGCATGTACACCCGAAGTCCTGAGAGGAGAATGGAGGAGAAGGAATTGTGGCATGGCCATCCTCCCTGAAGGGTTATTTCTCTGTTTTTACCCATCTGTCTCTGTCTCTCTGGAGAATGCACGTGCCCCATAGCAAAAAAGAAAACACACCTGGAATGTGTGCATGCATGCCCAGGAGGGACTGTCGCGTGGCCATCCCCACTGGGCGTGGCCGAAGTCCTGAGAGGAGAATGGAGGAGAAGGAATTGTGGCATGGCCATCCTCCCTGAAGGGTTATTTCTCTGTTTTTACCCATCTGTCTCTGTCTCTCTGGAGAATGCACGTGCCCCATAGCAAAAAAGAAAACACACCTGGAATGTGTGCATGCATGCCCAGGAGGGACTGTCGCGTGGCCATCCCCACTGGGGGTGGGATTTCTTACTTTTCCTCTCTTCCTCTCTCTCTGGCAAACGCATGTGCCCTATAGCAAAAACCTAAAAAAATTTAAAAATCAAAAACATCCCACACCAGGCACATGTGCATGTGTGCCCAAAATACAAAAAGGAGGGAGGAACTGAGGAGAAGAGATTGTGATATGACCACGCCCCATGAAGGGTCCTTTCTCGCCCCCTACCCAATGAGCCTGCACACACTCTAGCAGTAGCTTCTTCAACATGGAAAGACTCCCCAGGTAGAGCAGAACAGAGAAAATCTGAGGAATAAGAGGGAGCAGCCCAGAGTCCTTCCTCAGCCCCAGGAGGAACGGGCCTGCCCCGGTTACCTCTCACCCGCCTTCCAAGGTGAACCCGGGGCAACTGTGCCCACTTCCTCCTTGAACACAGCCTCAAGCTCCAGGCCAAGCCCTGGAGAGGGTCAATTAAAAAGAGGCCCATGGGGTACCCCTTCATCAAGCCCCACATGTCCACCTTTCCACCCCGATACAACCAACCATACCACCAGAACATCGGCTCCCTGGGCCTGGGATCCACAGGCAAATAATACGGGAAAATACTTTCACCGCACTTTAACTGGGAGTGAATCTGACAACCTGCTTTTGGGAATAAAGATTTCCTGTTGGACTCAGTCAGAGCCAGCCTGACAAGCTGGTTTCCATGGCAACCTGAGCGGCCCTCCAGACCTAAATGAACACCATGGAGCAAATGAGGCAAACATGCTAATTGTACTTTCTCCGTCATTTAATAAAACCATCAAAAGACAACTGCAGCATTAAAAACATCTATTTTAAAAATCATAAGAGCTCCCAGCTATTTTCTGGAGCAATTCGCAGCAATCACGTCCCAGTTAGCTTAATATTTTGACAGTTGCCGAGATGAATGAGCCGTCTCGAAGGCAGAAATTTGCGGTTGTCTGCCTGGGAGTGCGTGTATGCAACTGCCTCGTGACAGGCCACATGGCCCAGATCAAAGGGGACACACAGAAAAGGGGACCCAGTTCCTGGGGTAGAGAAAGAACACAGAGAAGTCATGCACATGGCTTCATCGTTCAGCTTTGCCCAAGCTACAGACCCTGCGTGTGTGCTTTGCCACCTGGCCCCACCTCCTCTGATCCGTGGTCTCCCTGTCTGTTAGAGACCACTGCATGCTAAGAGCCCCGCCCCCCGGTACCAGGTGCTACTCTCAGGGGTACACTACGTGAACCAGAAAACACACTAAGCCGAAGGCTCGCTTTCCAGTGGACACACGGCAGAAAGAGACACCAAGAGAGCAAAGCCTCAAGAGAACAGGAGGGATCCACACGGATCCAAACACGGAGAGAGACTGAGAAAGGCCAACAGAGGGACTGATGCCCTGGGCCCCGCCTGACGGTGCACTCAGGAGAATAAAGAACTTGCGGTGTTAGCAGCTGCGTGTCTGACCGAGGTCCGGACCCCGGGGCTGGCTTGAAAACACACCAAGCACATGTGTGTGTGCCCAAGATTCTGAGGAGCAAGAAGAAAGAGATCACAGCATGATGATACCCTGTTGAGGGTGACTGTCCCCCATCTCTCTTTCATGCACATTTGCTAACATGAGTAAAATAAACTAAAAAAAAAGCTCTTCTGCCCTCAGCCCCACAATTCAGTAGTTAAATGTGATGTGTTGGGTGCTAGATCCCATGTGGATGAGGACAGTTCAAATCTGGGCCCTGCAGAAGTGGCATGGTGGTTGAGGTGCTAGACTCTTACATGGCTGTCTGTGGTTCAAATCCCAGACCTGACAGCTTGCTTTCTTGCTTTCCCTTTCTCTCTCTCTGGTCAAATAAAAAATAGTAGTAATAACAAATGGAATTAAATAAGTAAATAATCCTTTCTTTAAAAGAATTGTTTTATTTAGTTTTACTTATTTATTTTAATTTGACTGGAGAAGGACAGAGTTATAGAGAGAGAGAGAGAGAAAGTGAAAAAGCAAGTCGCTGGGTCTGGGACTCGAACCATGGTCAGCCATGTGGGAGTCCAGTGCCCTTAACTACCACACCACCTGCCAACCCCAGTAAATAATTCTTAAAAAAAAAAAAAAACTGAGTGTCCCAGGTTTATTTGTACACATGCTCAAAATCCTCAGGCCAGCAGATAGTACGATGGTTAAGGTGCTAGACGCCCATATGGCTTTCCATGGTTCAAGTCCTGGACTCAGAGGCTTGAAAAATCACACCAAGCATGTGTTTGCATACCCAAAATCCAGAGAGGAAGCTGGAGAAAAAGGGAGTGTGGCATGGCCGTTTCCCCTAGGGAGTAACTTTTCACTTTTCCTCTCTCTGCCTCTCTCTGGTGAGCGCACATGCCCTATGGCAAAAACCTAAAAAAACAAACAAAATCCCGATGGGAAGGAAAAATGGAAGGGATTAGTGTGATCATGCCCTCGGGTAGAGTGTGTCCTGGGGGTGCACACTCTCTCTCCCTCTCTCCCTTCCTCTCTTGCAAGTGGATGCTCTGGCAAATTAAAAGGAAGAAAACAGGTGAATAGGCACGGAACTGCAAGAGACAGAGAGGGATGCACAGAGATGAGGGGGCGTCCAGCCCTACAGCAGTGGCTCTAGGGCACGATGACCAGACCTAGAGAAAAGCCATAGCCCTCCAGCGGCCAGTACCACTGGGCCCAGACATGAGTACTGCTGCACCTCATGACACTGGGAAGAAGCTGAGGTCAGGAGGGAGGGAGAACCCAGGGCCAGTACCTGGTCCCTCAGGAGGAGCCGCCAGAGGCTGGCCGCTGCACACCTTCTCTGAGCCTCTCATCTGCACGGTGGGGTAGCAACGCCTGCCCTGATGTGGGCAATGTGCCAGCACCATCTCTGTTCCTCAGGGCTACCCTCTCCTCCTTACTGGGCAGTTCAGGCAAGGAGCGGGTAGCCTTGAGAGTAGAGACATGCCGAGCCTCTGCCGCAGTGGTGCCCGTGCTCCAGAAGGCGAGGGGCATCCCTATGGGGAGGGCAGAGGGCTGTCCTCCTGCCCTCTCACCAGCACCGGCTGTTGGCAACAGCCTCCTGCCTCTCTGTCCACTCTTACCCGCTGTGCCAGGGAGTCTTAAATTATGAGTCAGATCGTCTCATTCTAGTCAACCCCCCCTCAGCTCCCCAACTCAGCCTGCAAGTCCAGCTCTGACGACCTCTGTGACAATTACAGCAGTAGCTGGTTTCATGTCTTCTAGCTCTGTGCTCCCTGCTATCAACAGAAGCTAAGAAGCAGCTCAGGATCTTGCCCCAAGTCCCTCAACTTCCGATACCTCCACTATTGACACCTGGGCCAGTGTCCTCTTTGGTGGGGACAGAGTCCTAGCCATTTTGAAACTCTGAAGATGCCTTTGGCTCCCGGCCTCTCCCCATTCCATCAGGTGGATGTTCTGTTCCTCCAGGGTTCCTCCTTATTTATTTATTTATTTAGAAGAGGTTTTTGCTATAGGGCGCATGCACTCACCCGAGAGACAGAAAGCAAGAAATCACCCCCCACGGGGGATGGCCACACCGCAATCCCTTCTCCTCTATTCTCCTCTTGGGATCTTAGGCATGCACGCACACACACCTGGTGTGAGTTTAAGCCACCGGGTCTGGGACTTGAACCACGGTAGACTACATGAGAGTTCAGCGACATAGCCATTACGCTAACTGCTGGTCCCTCCAGGGTTCCTCCTGGGCCGTGGCTTTTGATGTACAGAAAGGGGGTGTCCACAGTGGGAAAGCAGACCCTCCCCATCCTGCACGGAGCCTTTCCCCAGTCGTGGGACACTGTCCCGGCTGTGGGAAGAGTGCCCAGGCACCCCTTCCTGTGCCACAGCCTGAGACCAGCTTCCACGGATCCCTATGATGCCAGACAGACCTGCCGTGTGCGGGCTCAGGCCACACCACATAGACAGGCACACGACCACCCTTCACCCCAGGCCCTTGCTCGGCCGACTCGTGTACTGTGGCTGGGTGGCTGGGATGATGTGACCAGCTCTAATCCCAGCCCTGCTGAGGTCACTGGGATGTTCTGGATGAGTAACTGCTCCTTAGACAGCTCTGGGTCAGCAATCTGCAGGACAGCCACAACCAAGGACCAGGGGTGGGAGAGCAAAGGAGGAAACAAACCTGGGAAAGTGCAGTGAGATGGACAGAGGGTAGGGAAGAGGCCTGCTTCCCCACCATGGCCCCGTTATAAAAAGAAGCATGCGAGCATGTGAGAAATGGAGCCACGCTCTCCTGAGGCACCCGCCAAGTGGGAAGAGGAAAAGGTTTCCATGGTTACCCCAGCCAAGGAGGAGAATATTCAGATGCAGCTAGAGGCAAAGGTTCACTCAGCTAGCTTTTAGTTAAGCCTGGTTTTCCAGGACCCAGGGGCAGCTCAGCCTGGCTTCTGGGAGCAGGCCCCCCTGGGGACGGCAATGTCTATACACGGCCAGGCCTTGAATCCAGCTCGAGGCATGTGATCTTGGACTCCCCTGTGCCCTGTTTCCCCATAACAGAAGTACATGCTCATCGGGCAGTAGGAGAAATATGTTAGTCCCACACAGGAGGTGGACGAGCCTCTTGCACAGTCTGAAGTGACCACCACCCTCATTATTGGTGTCACGTCACTGTCCTCCCCGGCCAAGCTGGCTTGGTGAGGAGTGCCCAGAAATTACCTGTGAGGATGTTTTCAGACATCACGTTGACCTGGACTTCCACAGAGTGCTTGGAAGTGTAGGTGATCTCTGCGCTGACGTGAGCCACCTCGCCGATGCACATGGGCGACAGGAAGTCAGTACGCTCAACCCGGGCCAGGGCGGCCACGCAGCGCTCCTGCAAAGACCAGAGACGGCCAGTCAGCCCAGCCCAGCAAGCTGCCCAGCCTGGAGATGCCCCGATAAACTGCCTTTGTTTGTGGCCCCCACCATCAAAGTCATGTCGCTTACTGATACCAGATATTTCCAAATGCACTGACACCAGAAAGTAGAAAAATCCCTGAAAGAACATTCCATAACAACTGTGGAAGGAGATTCTCTGAGCAGTGGGGTCCCAGTGGCTTCTTTTCTCTATTAGGTCATCAAAAAAGTCATGACATTTCTTTAAATGCTTTTTCTATGCAAAAATGCGTCATGACTTTTCCAGCAACCCAGTAGTTTCTCTATAACAAACACATACTACTTGCATAATAAAGAGTAAAAAAAATACATACGTACTCATGGAAAATTTGATATATACAGAAAGGTAGAAAGAAAAGAGAATTTCACTCCTCCCATTCAAAGATAACCACAGGGCTATTCTGGGATCTTTCTTTCCAGGCTTTTTTCCTAAGAATAGGGTGTTGCTGGTTCATTTGTTCGTTTGCCTGGCTTCTTGTTTCACAGCTTTAGTCTTGCATAGTTGAGAAAAAACTAAATATACACCTTCGCATTCTGAATGTTCTCACTCAAAAATATGGGGAAAATAACCTCGCCATGTGATGACACACTGTTTGCAATCGTTGTTCTTCCTTTTTATCTGAACTGCACTTATCCTTAAACAGGCGACCCAGGCTCATAGCCCCAACTCCGACAGGAATGAAGGGGCGCGTGGCAACAAGTCTGCGTCTGCTCACCTCTTCTTGGCACCAAGACACCTGGGTAGCCGAAGTTGTCAGACACAGCATCTACACCCACGTGGCAGGCTCCTGGTGGCACAGCCTGTGACATGCCATAGGCTGTCACACATTCTGCTCTTGTCTCAGTCCACTTTGCCTATCACCCCCTAGGCAGGTGTCTTAGTCCCTTAAGGCTGAAGATAATAAGATACCACAGCCTGGGTGGCTTGTGAACAACAGACGATTCTCTCTCACAGGTCTGGAGGCTGAAAGTCCAGGATCAACGCACTGGCAGATCCATATCTGGCCAAGGCCCAATCCTCAGAGATGGCATCTTTTATACGGCCTTCCCCATGGTGGAAGGGGAAGCAGTCTGTCTCGGGCTCCTTACATAAGAGCACAAAATCTACTCATGAGGGCTCCATCCTGGGGACCTAATCAACCCCAAAGGCCCCACCTCCTAATACCATCACCTTAGGAGTTAGATTTCAACAGAGGGATTTGGGGAGGACACAGCATTAGCACAACAGCAGTACACGAAGGACTTTCTTATCCTTTAACGTGATTTCTTTTTCATGATACTCCGTTGCCAATTTTTTAAACTGTCAAAGGGCACATGCACTTGCCAGAGAAACAGAGAGAGACAGAGAACACCCCTTGGTAGGGCACGGTCACAGGCAATCTTTTTACTTAATTTCTCCATCCTGTCAGGATGTGGGATATGCAGGACCCAAGATATGTTTCAAGTCAGAGGAGCTGGCACTGGAAGCACAGACGGCCACGTAGGATCCAGCTCCCAACGCACAGCACCTAACAACTACAGGGTTGGCCCCATTTCAAATTACTTTGCGTGGCCAAACGGAACAGAACATTCTTCTTTTGTTAGGGATCTGCACAAATTACATTTTAAAAAATCATAGACAATGTTGTGATACACCTGATTTAACCTACAGAGTTTTCAATATTTGAATATAATTCTCTGGGTTTGTGGATCAAATATCTTGTTGCATGTTCTCAACGTATTTTTCTTTCTTTTTTTAAAAAAATGATTTAATTATTATTATTTTTTATTTTTAATTTGACCAGAGAGAGACAGACAGAGAGAGAGATAAAGTGAGAATAAAAGCTGTCACATCCAGGATTTGAACTGTGGTTGGCCATGTGGGAGTCCAGGACTTCAACCACCACACCACCTGCCAGTCCCCCACAACACAGCGGTTTCAAGGGAAAAGTAGTGACTGACAGCCTCCAACACCTCACGGCACTTTGCTGGCATGAAGATCAACCCAGCCTTCATCTCTGCTAACCGAATGACACAAAGATGGACCATGTCTCAGCCGTGGGCCAGGTGGGTCTGCATGCTCCGGACAGACTCAGCACTTTCATGACTCTGCTGGAAGCAATGGGCTTTTTTAGGACACCCGAGGCATTCACCGGCCACCCTTTAGCTCAGGAGGACACAGGTGAGGGAGGGAGACGAGGGGTTCGCTTTCGAGCCTGCCCACCAGGCCCTGACAGCTCCAGCTCCTCTCCCCGTTCACCATCAGGAGAGCCACCTGAGTGGGCAACAGTCAGTGTGAGCAATGGTCTGTGCCCTTTGTACCAGTCACCGGATGCCCACAGCTCTCCCACCTGCACCATAACTCACCTGGGACCTGGCCAACATGCAAATCCCGAGCCCACTCCCACCCAAAACCTGTTCGTTGGACCTGCGGCCAGAGAAACTCGGTCTTCACCCTCTGCCCTGTGATTCTCATGCACATAGCCTTGGCAATTCTGTGACAGTGTGTGTTGCTATAAATATTCCAGAGACAGGTCTCAGCAAAGACACTAGGGAGGAGCAGGAAACTGGGATGACAGGAGGAAGTTCTGAAGCTGAGCTGGCATGGGCAGCCTGTGGCTTCGCTGCGCTGATTTGCATGGTTTGTCCAGCCTCCCGCCCCCAAGCCTCAAGCTGAGGCAGTGTGCAGGAATTCTGACTTCCGCACCAACTCAAGTCAATCTATGTGGCTACAGCACCACCCACTGGCAGTAAACTGGAATAGCAGGGGCTGCAGGGAGCCAGGCAAGAACAAGAGGACCAACCTCTGGGTGGGGCAATGCTACCTCTCAGGCCCATCCATACAGTTTCTAAGACCAAAAAGCAGAATTAAGTCAGGTGCTTTTCTCTGGAGAGGGGTTAAATCAGACTACAGTACAGATGAGCCCACAGAGATACACACGCACAAGCGCATTTGTGGGGGCAGCGATGCACCTTACTGCTCTGCAGCTTGTTTCTGAGGCCCACAGACTGAGACAGCCTCCACACATCCGAACTCCAGGTGGACCCCAGGCTTCTGAAATAAAGTCACTTACAGAGTTGGTGGGGCTGGTCACCACCCTCGGTGCCAGGCATCCAGCAGGGAGTAAGTCACCTGTCTGCAGGGCCCTGGATTCAGGTAGAGGGGATGGAAGGTGAGTGAAGGGGCAACTCCAGGTGAGGGGATACTAGAGCTGAGACCTGCAGGACCCATGTTAGGCAGGGAAGGAGGGGGTGCAGGGGCATGACAGAAAAGGGAAGAGAGGGCAGACCTGAGGAGTGGGCTGTGTGCCAGGTGGCAGGGATATGAGGGAAAAGGTCGACAGGACCCTGGGGGTGAGGGAGAGGGACAGGCCAAGGCCCTCCTGGAAGGGGTCAGAGGATATACAAAAGTAGACTTGCCCACTCTTTAGAGTCCTGTCAGCTTTTAGCAAGGGGCATGGTGTTCCCTTCTGGAATCAGAACGCTGACAGTGAATGGAGGCAAGAGGAAAATCCCGAGGTCCTCCCCACACTGTCCCAAGGGGTGCCCTAACACAGAACCGCCAGGAGCCTTATACATGACGCTGACTCTAGGCCTGGCACGGACATTCTAGAGGCAGCCTTACGCCAGCTCTGCCCAGGCTGGAAGGCCACTTATCCTTAAGCTTGGTTCTCTCAGCTTAAACACGAGCGTGGAAAGGTAAAGTCTACCAGGCAGTTCCATGGGATTCTTACCACAGCTCATTCCATTGTCAGGAGAACCCGTGAGAGCCAGGGCAGGCAGAGAGGCCTGAGAGGCAGCTAGGCTGCGGGTGAGTCTGACAGCGTGCAGACGGGACCCAGGGCAGCTCTAACCTGACTGTGAGCAGCTGCTTCATAGCCCCGAGGACGCTGGGCCTGGACTCCCTGAGACCAGAGTGACCCAGCACTGTATGTCAACATGAAGATGTGCTGATGTCTTGGTGGTAGGTGTCCCTGTCTCTCAGCACTTCAGGTGCACCCTGAACTCCCAGCTTCTGGAGTGGCCTCATAAAGCACCCTCTGCCTTGCTCCCAAAGCTGATTAGCACCGCTCTGCCCATTGGGCACAGGTGCCCTGGAAAACCAGAGACAGGGCTCCTGAGTGGCCATGGGACTTTTAATTGATTTATTTATTTTGAGAGATTTTTGCTATAGGGCATGTGCACTTGCCAGAAAGACAGAGACAGAAAGCGAGAACACCCCTCCACCACCCCCTGCAGGGGATGGCCATGCCACAATCCCTTCTCCTCAATTCTCCTCCCAGGATCTTGGGGACGCACACACACGTGCCCGGAGTGAGTTTAAGCCAGGACTCGAACCATGGTCAATTACATGGGAGCGACATAGCCATTACGCCAACTGCTGGTCCCAGCCATGGGACTTTAAGTCAGGACAACAGCTTCAGGAACAGATCCCAAAGAACGGGTCTGGGCCCTGGGTTCGAAATCCCAGCTCTGCCTCTCTGTGTGCCTCAGTCTCCCCATAAATGCAGACAGAAGGAACTGCAGGTTGCTACAAAGGTTCAAGGAACAGTGCACACAGAGAACTCGGTGCATGCCCAAGGGCAGCGTTAGCGGTCGCTGTCTTAGGCGTGCAGGGATTGGATGAGCTGACAAATATGAAGCATGCAGAAACACATCTGGCATCCAAAAGGGACCAGAAAGGGCTAGCTCCTGTCACTACCACTACCACCCGATAGTAATAAGGTACTCCTGTGCCAACTCAAGGCCACCTTGCAGCTGATGGACGCTCAGGGAAAGCAGCTTTGTGTGACTTTTGAAAAGCTACCCAACTTTTCCAGGCCTGTTTCTTCAGCTGTAAAAGGAAGAACAGTGCCTCTCTCAGCAGGTGGTTGGAAAAACCACAAAAGTTAAAGATGGACAAGCATGGAATGCATAATTGGCGTGCATAATTCTGACTGTTCCAGAATTCAGCAGACATCTACCGGGAGTCCCATGATGTACGTTCTAGGTCTCAGTTCAAACAAGGAGTGTCCAGGAAGAGTCAAACAGCCGAAGTTCCAGCCCTCGTGGGGCTTACACTCCAGTGGGGGAGCAGACCAGAGCTAAATCAGTAAGCGTAGGTGTGACACATCAGGAGCCCTGTGTGCTGTGAAGGACCAGGGGCAATGAGGGAACTGGGTCACTGGGGGAGGGCCTCACTGGATGCAGCACTTATGCAAAGACTGGAAGCAGCTGAGGGAGGATCCTGTGGGTATAGGGGGAAGAGCTGCCAGGCAGAGGTTAGGAGAGAGCCATTACAAAGGCCCTGAGGCAGGGATGCACCTGGCAATTCAAGAAGTCACAGAAAAGAAGTGTGGCCAGAGACAGCTGACAGTCAAACTAAGAGATGAGGTCCTGGAGCTGGAGGGAGGTGGGTGGGCCTTGTCTGGACTCAACTCTGACTCTGAGTGATGAGAGACCCTGGAGGGCTCTGAGCAGGGGGTGTGCTCTGACTCCAGATGCTGGGGAACAGAGGTGGGCAGGGACCAGCAGGGTGACCGATCAGGAGGGTGTGCTGGCGATCCAGGCCAGAAGTGATTATGCTGGGCCAGAGAGTGGTAGCAGAGCTGGTGCACAGTGCTCAGACCCGAACATATCTGGAAGGTGCCCCCAAGAGACTCTGCTGTGGGATGTCACGGTGTGAGAGGAAGAAAGGTTGGTGAGGCTCATGGTGTTGAGCCTGAGTGGGAGTTGCAAAGGGGGGAAAGACTGCAGGAGAAGCAAACCCAGGGGTAAGGTCAGGAGCGTCACCTGGGGAATATCAAGGTTGAAGCCAATCACCATCCAGGTAGGGCCACAGAACCAGGTGACTCCCAGAAAGTGTGGACATGGGGGGGGGGTGTCCCTCTCCTCTAGGGCCATAGTGAAGCCCCTCAGAGGTCAGCATCCAGTCACCTGAGACTGGAGGGTGTCACCCCATCCACTGGGGCTGCCTGGAACTCACAGACCGCTCAGTCCCCATGCCTGTAACTAGTAGATCACTAACCTACCACCACAGGCCCAGAGGATTCTCCAAGCAAGCTGTCAGAACTATCCTTCCTACACCCCCAAGTTCAGAGAAGGTGTGAGGGGGAGCAAAGGCTCAAAGTTCAGGGCCTGGATTCCAGCCCAGACCTACCATCCTCACATAGCCTTGAGCAAGCAGTCAATCAAGTAGTCAATCTCCGTGTGCTCCAGCTTCCTCATCTGTGCCTGGGGACATAACAATAAAATCTAACAATAAAAGCTACCTCATCGCAGTGTCATAAGATTACATGAGATGAGTCACTTCAAAGACTTGTAAAACAGTAGCTTTGCATAACCAGGCCTGATTGGGCCCAAACTTTCAGAAACCCTCAAGGCCCACTGGTCAAGGGGAAAGAAGGCTCATGGAAAGGCAGCCATTACTTATTTTATTTTATTTTATTATTTTTAATTATTTATTTAACTTTACTTATTCATTCATTCATTTTAATTTTGACCACACACACACACACACACACACACAGAGAGAGAGAGAGAGAGAGAGAGAGAGAGAGAGAAGGTGAGAAAGCAAACCACCAGGTCCAGGATTTGAACCGTGGTCAGCCATGTGGGAGCATCCAGCACCTTAACCACCACACCACCCACTGGTCCCATGGCAGCCATTACTTCTACAGTTAATAGCACTGTCACCAGCAGGGCCTCCCGAGCCCTCCTCCTCCCTCACCCCTCAGTCCTGGGGACTCTTCCTTACCAATGTCTATCTCTTGGAGGGTGTACCAGGGACTGAGCCCCCACCCCACTTTTAGCCTCTCCAGCTCCAGCTTTCCATCCTCCCTGACTCAGGCCTGTCCTCTCCACAGCCACCAGGGGGCGCTCTCTAATGAAGCACCAGAGCTTCCAGGGCAGCTCCTCCATCAACTTCTAGCACAGGCGGTCCCAGCCAACCCACTCCCCCTTCACCACCATGCCAGGTCCCCCACATCCACCCATTCACATGCACTCCTTGTTTGGCTCATTCTATACAAACATGTGTACTCATGTATGCACATATACAAACATACACACACAGCCTTCTAATTTTCTTTTTTCTTTTTTTTTTAGAGAGATTTTTGCTATAAGGGAGTGTGTGCTCACCAGAAAGACGGAAACAGAGACAGAAAGTGAGAAATCACTCCCCCCAGCCCCAGGGGGGAATGGCCATGCCACAATCCCTTCTCCCAGGATCTTGGGCATGTACATACACGTGCCCAGCTGAGTTTAAGCCACCAGGTCCGGAACTTGAACCGTGGTCGACTACATGGGAATCCAGCTGCTGGTCCCACCTTCTAGTTTTCTATCTATGAACCAGAAAGGGGGCCCTCATCAGACACTGACTGCCAGCATCTTGATCTTGGACTCCCCAGCCTCCAGAACTGTGAGGGACATCTCTGCTGCTCTAAACCAGACAGCCTGTGGTGTTCTGTTACATCAGCACGCATGGACTAAGACAGCACCTGGCT
Organism: Tupaia belangeri chinensis; assembly: GCF_000334495.1. Classification (NCBI taxonomy): domain Eukaryota; kingdom Metazoa; phylum Chordata; class Mammalia; order Scandentia; family Tupaiidae; genus Tupaia; species Tupaia belangeri. The sequence goes on along the minus strand of NW_006159616.1, from coordinate 17,737,108 downwards.
TCCTCCATCTTGCCAGCGGTTCCCTCCTTGCTGCCCTCAATTCCAACCTCAGCCTCCTGGAGGAGCAGACTCATGCCTGCACCTGTGTCACCCCTCAGTAGGGTCTTCTATCACACACACTCCCTTTCTCTCTCTTTCTCTGCCCAAAGGAGAAAGAAAACAGGAGGGCTGACCGAGGCCCATGGCACATGGAGGCT
>NW_006159616.1:17726340-17735896 GCF_000334495.1 Tupaia belangeri chinensis | reverse complement strand
GAGAGAGAGAGAGAGAAGGTGAGAAAGCAAACCACCAGGTCCAGGATTTGAACCGTGGTCAGCCATGTGGGAGCATCCAGCACCTTAACCACCACACCACCCACTGGTCCCATGGCAGCCATTACTTCTACAGTTAATAGCACTGTCACCAGCAGGGCCTCCCGAGCCCTCCTCCTCCCTCACCCCTCAGTCCTGGGGACTCTTCCTTACCAATGTCTATCTCTTGGAGGGTGTACCAGGGACTGAGCCCCCACCCCACTTTTAGCCTCTCCAGCTCCAGCTTTCCATCCTCCCTGACTCAGGCCTGTCCTCTCCACAGCCACCAGGGGGCGCTCTCTAATGAAGCACCAGAGCTTCCAGGGCAGCTCCTCCATCAACTTCTAGCACAGGCGGTCCCAGCCAACCCACTCCCCCTTCACCACCATGCCAGGTCCCCCACATCCACCCACTCACATGCACTCCTTGTTTGGCTCATTCTATACAAACATGTGTACTCATGTATGCACATATACAAACATACACACACAGCCTTCTAATTTTCTTTTTTCTTTTTTTTTTAGAGAGATTTTTGCTATAAGGGAGTGTGTGCTCACCAGAAAGACGGAAACAGAGACAGAAAGTGAGAAATCACTCCCCCCAGCCCCAGGGGGGAATGGCCATGCCACAATCCCTTCTCCCAGGATCTTGGGCATGTACATACACGTGCCCAGCTGAGTTTAAGCCACCAGGTCCGGAACTTGAACCGTGGTCGACTACATGGGAATCCAGCGACATAGCCATTACACCAACTGCTGGTCCCACCTTCTAGTTTTCTATCTATGAACCAGAAAGGGGGCCCTCATCAGACACTGACTGCCAGCATCTTGATCTTGGACTTCCCAGCCTCCAGAACTGTGAGGGACATCTCTGCTGCTCTAAACCAGACAGCCTGTGGTGTTCTGTTACATCAGCACGCATGGACTAAGACAGCACCTGGCTTCCTCCATCTTGCCAGCTTGGCCCAGTGAGAACTAGTGGTGCCTCTTCTGGGTCCCTCCTTGCTGACCTCAATTCCAAACTCAGCCTCCTGGAGGAGCAGACTCATGCCTGCACCTGTGTCACCCCTCAGTAGGGTCTTCTATCACACACACTCCCTTTCTCTCTCTTTCTCTGCCCAAAGGAGAAAGAAAACAGGAGTGCTGACCGAGGCCCATGGCACATGGAGGCTGTGGATTTCCCAAGGTGCTGTTCCCAGCCTCAAGAGGCAGCTGCAGCAGCAAAACAAACCCCCTCACCTAGCACCTGAGGGCTGGCTTCTTCCACTGGCCAGCCTTCAGAGAAAATGTCAAGTCCTGCAGGGCTCAGGGTAGGGAGCAGGAGAGGACAAGCTGAACGTCCTACAGAAGTCCTAAGGTTCTGACACCCACCGCCCACAGCGATGCCCCATCACAGGCAGTCATAAAAGGATCTGTTGGGAATCAGCAGTTAGCGTAATGGCTATGTCACTGGACTCCCATATAGTCAACTGCAGTTCGCACCCGGACCTGGTGGCTTGAAACTCACGCCGGGCGCGTGTGCATGCGTGCCCATCCCCTCCGGGGGGTGATTTCTCACTTTCTGTCTCTATGTCTCTCTGTCTGTCTAAGAGCACACACGCCCTATAGCGAAAAAAACCTCTCCAAAAAAAAAAAAAAAGGATCTGTTAGGCTTCACAGCCAGGAAGCAGCCAGAGTGCAGAGAGCCACAGGGCTTACCCATGGCCTGGGTGTTGGTCAGGGCAGGGATGGAACAAACCCAGGGCTATCTGGCACCCACGTATCAGCTCTTCACCATCACCATAAACTGCCATCCCATGTGGGCATAGAAAGCTTCTGATCAGAACTGAGCCACCAGTGGGCTCCTAAGATGTAACCTATGGGGGCCAGCAGGTGGTGTGGAAGTTAAGGCACTGGACTTCCACATGGCTGACTGTGGTTGGAGTCCTGGACCTGGCGGCTTGCTTTCTTGCTTTGCGTCTCTCTTTTACTGTCTCTGGTCAAATGAAAAAACAGTAATAATAATGATAAAATTAAATAAAATAATTTTTAAGAACCATTTTTAAATTTTACTTATTATTATTATTTTTTAATTTGCTATAGGGCACACACACCAGAGAGAGAGAAAGACAGACACAGAGAGAGAATGAGAAAGCAAGCCACCAGGTCTGGGATTCTATGTGGGAGTCTAACGCCTTAACTACCACGCCACCTGCTGACCCCAATAAAAATAATTATTTAAAAAAATAATAACACCAGGGCCCGCAGATGGTATGGTGGCTAAGGGTGCTAGATTCTCACATGGTCAACTGTGACTCAAGTCCCAGATCTGGAGGCTTACTTTCTCACTTTCTCTCTCTCTCTGTCCCTCTCTGGTCAAATTTAAATGAATAAATAAATAAAGTTAAATAAAATAATACTTTAACAAACAAACAAACAAACAAACTTTTAAAAAATGTTTAGAAGATGTAGCCTATGAGGGCCCAGGGCTGACGAGGGATTCTGGAATGGCGGGGGCCGTGGTAAGGGGGAGGTGGTACTCTGTCCGCTGGCTTGCAGTTCACCTCTGATGAGCTCCCATCCCTCATCGCAGAGGCCAGAACCAAGTATAGCCTCAAGGAGTCCCATCCAGGCCTGATAGGGCTGAAACTTCCAGAAACTCCCAAGGTCAGGTGACCAAGAGAAAGAAAGACTCTGGGGCCTGGGCTCATGCAAATGCCTTTCCTGATCCAACCCTGGTACAGCTCCCTCAGGGTCCAGAATCTTCTGTGGACTGCAGCCCAAGATGGGTGAGGCTCTTACCCCATTCTGACTGTTACAGTGCCGGGTGCTGATGATGGCTCCCGCCTCCTCGATCATTTTCAGGATGGTTCCTCCATGCACGTTGCCAGCCACGTTGGCGTCATCTGGCCGCATAATCCTAGGACAGAGGACAGAGAAGCTGCAGGATGAGGCTTGGACAGGATGCCACTTGTTCCAAGGGAAGCTGTTCCCAAAGGGCTCGATGCTCCCAGGGGAAGGGAAAAGAACTTCCTGCTCATTTGGGCTCTTCCTCCTAGGCAGTGCCTCATTAGGGCAGGAGCTACTGGGCACCCCACGGAAGGGGCTCTATGGTCCTATTTCCATGGATCAGAGGGAGGACGACTTTCTGACCCTAGAGCCACAGGCACCAGCCTGCCCACGAGACCTCTGCCCTGACCAGGAAGGGCAACATTGCAGGGCCTAGAGACGGCCGCTCAGCTGAGGGGCTCCCAGCGCAACATCCCTACTGGTTCCCGGCTAGCATATGCCAAGCTCCCCAAAAGCCAACTGAAATGCGTGAGCACAGAACACAGACTGTGACCCGAGGCAAAGTCCTGGGACCCTCAGCCCCACTCAGAGGTACCGGGCGACTGCACAGGTGTACTTGTTATGAGAACTACAAAAAACAAGCCACAGCTTTAAGACCTCAGGGCCCCCTAGCAGATGAGTGCTAGCTCCCGACTGACTGCACACCAGCATGGCTAGCTCCTCAGGGACTCCCTGAGGGATCCCCACCTTACTTTCTCAAAGCGAAAATCCTTCATCCTTGCTGGCAGCCAGCAGTGCGGAAGCTCCACGAAATCTCTGAAATCGCAACAAGCTGGTGTGGCGTGCCTACCATGGGAACCCCAGCAGAGCCTGGCACCTTCCCAGACAACCGCTTGGTTCATGGAATTGCATCCACAGGCCTCAGGCCTGAAGACAGGTGGCAGGCAGCAGGCACACACCTGTGGTTCTAGCACGTACTGTGGCTCGCCCCCCTGCTCAGCTCAGGCCCTGCTGTCCAGCGTGGGGCCTCAAGACCAGCCCCCCTCTGGGTCTGGCGTCTCTTTCAGCTCCTTTAGCAGCTCCAAGGCTGAGCAAGTCACACTTAGACCATTTCTGGCTCTGGCTCTTACTAGCTGGGTGACCTGGGCAAGCTGCCAAAACTCTCATTTCTCTATTTCCTTCCCTATGAAATAGGCGTAATAATAATCCCACCTTATTTGACTGTGGAGAAGGCTAAATTACATGAGATAAGTGAACCCCAGATAACAATCACTCAGCGACAATGCCTGGCACATGATAGGTAACCAATAGTACTTTTCTCTCTTCTGTAAGTGTCAGGTTGTCGGGAAAGCCATGATGTAGTTTTCTGGTTTTCTATGCAGAAGTGCATCATGACTTTCCCAACAGCCCAGTATTTAGGGAACATGGTTGGAAGCGCCAAGAAAGACAGCGATGCCATTTCCTAGAAAAAACAAACACTGGCATCCTCAAGTGCCTGACAGCTGTCTGCACCTGCCCTTCTCCGCTCCGCCAACATCACCCCTTCGCCTGGGTGAAATTCAGCTACAAGAACCAGGGCCCACACTGACCTACTGGCTCCTGCCCCAGCATCGGACAGGACCATGGTTCCCCACGGGGCAGCTCACTACAGCCCACAGTGACCACAGGAGCAGCTGGTGTGATGTGACCTGCACAAAGCACGAACGACGCTTCATTTGGCCTCTCAAACATGCATCTAAAACTATTTCAGTGGGGATCCAGCAGGTGGTGAGGTGGTTAAGGGCGCTAGACTTCCACATGGCCAACTATGGTTCAAGTCCCCTACCTGGCGGCTTACTTTGCTTTCTCATTTTCTTTTCTTTTTTTTTCTCTCTCTCTCTCTCTCTCTCACTCTGTCCTGCTCTGGTCAAGTTAAATAAATAAATAAAGTTAAATAAAATAATTCTTTAAAAAATATAAAACAATTTCAGTGGACGCCGATACAGCAGTTCACACAACACTCTGCTCTGCAGGCTGACCTACAGGGAAGGTTCCAGGCTTGCATCCAGAGACCCCCTCCTCAAGCATGTCAGGCACATGTGTGTCTGTGATCATGAGCTGGCTGAAGCGAGGGTGAGCAGTGGCGTCAGGGTCCTGCTGGGGATGCCTGTCTCTGTATCTCTCTGTCTCTTTCTCTCTCTCTCATAGAGAAAATAAACTTTAAATACATAATTTAGGGGCCAGCAGATGGCATAGTGGTTACGTCACTGGACTCCCACATAGTCAACTGTAGATCAAGTCCCAGACCTGGTAGCTTGAAACTCACACCAGACATGTGTGCATGCGTGTCCAAGATCCCAGAAAGAGGATAAGAGAGGGGATTATGGCATGGTCATCCCCTGGGGGGTGATTTCTCGCTTTCCCTCTGTCTCTGTCTATCTCACCTCAGGGAGCGCAAGCACCCTAAGGCAAAAACCTCTAAGAAATATATAAATTATATGTGTGTGTGTGTCTATGTTTGCATATATAATTTAATGGGTTTTTAAAAACATTTCTTTCTTTCTTTATTTGTTGTTATTTTTGGGCAGCTGGGTCTGGGACTTGAACTGCGTCAGTCATGTGAGAGTCCAGCACCTCAACCACCGCCGCCCCACTGGCCAGGTCCAATTTAATGTTTGTTTGTTCCGTTTTTTAAAATGCTTACGCTCACCGGAGACAGAAAGAAAGGAAACGTGAGAAAGCATCCTCCCGACAGGGACGGCCATGCTGTAATCACTTCTGCTCCATTTCCCCTCTCAGGATTTTGAGCACGCACACATGTGCCCAGCATGTGTTTTCAGACACTGGGTCCAGGACTTAACCGTGCAGTCAGCCATGCAGGATCCAGCGGTGTTAACTACCTCTCCCGGCTAGCCCATAATTTAAAAACTGAGCTTACACTATGAAGTTTTAAGTTTGAGTTAAGAGGTGGCCAATTGTAAATCGCATTGACCTCTTTCCTTGGGAAGGGCCTTCCACGCACTGGCTGCATGCAGTGAGTGGACGGTGCATTTCACGTGGGGCCTGTCCTCCTGCCAGTATAGGAGAAGGCTGTGGCAAGGGCAGGGAAGAGCCAGCCCAGCTCTGGGTTCCAGAGAGCTGAGGAAACATCAGTCCAGCCTTTCCTAGAAGAGACAGATCCTGCTTCTGGGCCAGCCAGATTGACCTCTGTAAGCCTCGCCTTGCCGATGTGTAAAGAGGAGCTGAACACGCCAGGCTGGCCCACAGTGACACAGCAAGGCCAGAGAGGAAGCACAGACAACCGCAGGGCGGAGGAGGAAGTACATCCGGCTGGCAAAGAGGAAGGGAAAGATAAGGAGGTAGCCTTTGAGATCGGAGGCTGGGGACAGTGCAGCAGGGCCTGGAGCCACCGTGCAGCCCTGAGGGTTTACTGAGGGACCGGCTGCCCACCCCAAAGATCCTGCACCATCACATCCTGTGTTCACCCCAAGGATCCCCCACTTGGCACTGTCCCAGTGGGGTAAATGCCAGGAACGCCAGACTGCATGCTGGCCAGTTCCCACCCAGCCTGGTCACCTTCCCTCTGTACCCTGGGTCCAGCACCAAGGGCCATCCAACTCCCAGGCCAACTGGCCACCAAGGAACACAGCCATATTCTCAGTCCTTGCACAAACCACTTCCCCTAAGGACCTTATTCCTGCCTGAAAATCTGCTGTCACCTCCAAAGCAACAAACCCAAGGCCAACTCACTCACTTCTTCCCTTGGCCCCCAAATCTTCCCTCACCCCAGGGCCAAGCTGCTGCTTCCAGCATTTGTCCTCCATTCTTCTCCCTTCTTCCCTCCCTGCTTTCTTCTTTCTTTCCAAAAGGCTCAAGAACTGCTGGGCGAGGCCAAGCAGAGCCTCTAGGTCCCCTAATTGCCCAGGCACTGTCAGAACCCTTCCTCCTCGGCTCGCTTTCCCAGACCCGTTCCTTACCCCCACCGCCGGTTAAGGCCAAGTACGTCTATTTCAGGCCAGGGCCGTGAAACGCTTTCATCTCCAGGCAGGCAGGTGTGTGAGAAACGAGAGGAACCAGGAGAATACACAGCCCCTTGCGCAAGATTCTGTTCTCCCGTATTTAAGACAAACACGGGCAGGCTAAGTGTTCCATGTTTCTCTTTACATTAAAAGAGAGAAAAAGAAATCGCAGCAGAGCCGGCACAACGCCAGGGAGGTCACAGGGCAGTGAACCTCGGGACGCTGAAGTACATGTGGGTTGGAGGGAATGGCAGCTCCTCTGCTAGCTGTGTGGCCTGCAGGGATATGAACCCAGGACGCCAAAGCCTCTGGATTGCCCAGAAGAACTGGAGACCCAGAGTCCCAGTATCTGAAAAGCAGTGCCTAACTGAAACTCAGCCTGCTCAGCAGAGCAGATGGATAGCACAGGCCTGACCGGGTCCTGGGTGACTGTATGAGAGTCTGGCCCACTGTCTCCCCCTCTTCTGTACACTCCCTGCCCATGACATTATGCACTTTCCCCTCCCTGGACCCCAGAAACTTCAGGGAAATGTGCAAGTCAGCCTAGGAGAGGCCTCACCACGTGGCTGAGCCCTGAGCCTCCTCCTGAGGCCCTCCACTCCCAGCTGAGCAGTGGCCAGGGTCTGCTGACTCCATGCCCAGAATGTCACTGACACCACAGCCCCTGCTCTTTAATTGTTCCAGCTGCTCCTGCCCCAGCTCGGGCCCACACTTGTCCAGCCGGCACAGAATGTACAGGCCAGTGTGGAGTGGACACTACCCCCACCCTCAGCCAGCATCCCTGCTGCAGTGGGGGGCTGGTCAATCACAAGGGTTCTGAGGCCCAGCAAACATGGGCCAAGGAGCCACCCCCACAGGGGCCGCCACCACCACCTGGTCTCTGGGAAAACTTCCAGAGGAAGTGACACACCTCAGCCAAGTCCTGGAGGGTGAGCTGGGGACAGAGGTCAAGGGAATGTTCCAAGGAGAAGGAGCATCTCTCGGGGGCCACCAGTGCAGGAGCACTCAGCATGTTCCGGAAACTGAAAACAAGCCCACAGAGCTGGCACATGGCCAGTCAGGGGGTGAGGAAAAGACAGGCTAGAGGACAGAAATGCAAGCTTGTCACGCAAGGAGGAGGAGCCTAGGGAGATGCGGAGCCGGGGAAGCACACTCAGGTCTGTTTGGAGGGCTCACTCTCGGCGTGGGAGCAGACAGTGGCTTCTACATTTGCCTCTCGCTTCCCAAGTCTTCCCCACTCCTGGAAGACCCTCCTCAGGTCCTCCTGAAGCCTTCCTACCTATGGAGTAAGGACTCAGCTCCCTAGTAAGGCATCTGAGGCCTCCAAGAATCCAGAATCTCCCTTGCCTTGCTGCCCTGCAGGGCTCCGAGACCCACTGGCCACACTGCTGCCACCCGGTCCCTCCCACTGCCTGGCCTGCCCCAGCAATATCTGACCCACCCTCTGGGAAGAAAAAGGGGCCATTCACAAACAAAGGAGCTTGAGTCAATACAACCTCAGAGGGTGGTCAGCCTCGATGCACAGCAGGGCCTGACCCAGCCATTTCACTGACAAGCATTTATCCTGCAGATACTGCCACACACGATTAAACCAAGTCTGTTCACAGTCACTTATAGCAAACTGTCTGTAACGTGGAAGGACTGGCCAGCTCCTCAGTGTCTACCACCAAGGGATGAGTGACATTAAATTATATTGACACACAGGAATATTGCTCAGCCTTGAGCCAGAGAGGGAACTGCTCAGAGATGCACTCTGACATGGGGGAAAAAAAAAAAAAAGGCAAGGCACGGAAGGAAGTGTGGGAAGCTGGAAGCTTCTGATGCCTCTGGAGAAGGGAACTGGGGACCAGGCAGAGGTTCAGCGAAGTACCTCTGTACCTTTGGACTTGAAACTGTCTCAATCTGTTCAAATAAATCAGTGGTCTTTAACAGCTCTCCAGGCACAGTTGAGAGCTCCCGTGGCCTCCCGTTGTCCCACATGACCTCCTGCAATCTCCTCGTGACCCTGGTAGGCTGGCCGGTGCTTGTCCCCACAACTACCCTGCAATAGCAAGCAGCTCTCGGGGCCAGCCGACCTGGCCACACAGGACTGGTGCCACTCCAGAAGAAAAGGTGAGCGCTAGTACCAGCAAAGAGGCCCTAGAGAGCCTGGAGGAGCCACTCAGGGTCCCCAGCCTCCAGCAGACACCCTGAGGGATCCCAGCCTAAGCCCCACCCTGTGAGTATATACCGGTTCAAACTGTGTCCCCCATGGGCAAGAAGGTGGTGTGGATCTCACATGGAGAACTGCACAATTTGAGTCCCACATCTGGAGGCTTGAAAAACATGTTGGGGGACGGGCCAGCACATGGAGTGGTGGTTAAGGCACTGGACACTCCCACATGGCTGAACACAGTTTGAGTCCTGGACCTGTGGCTTGCTTTCTCACTTTCCTTCTTTCTCTCTCTTTCTCGTCGAATTAAAATAAATGGCTAAATAAATAAAATTAAATAATCCCTAAAAAAAAAAAAAAGAAAAGAAAAATATGTTGGGTGCATGTATGCACGTGCTCAAAATCCCAAAAGGAAAACAGAGGAGAAGGGATTGTGACATGGCTGTCACCCCTCAGGGGGATGATTTCTCACTCTGTCTCTCCCTAGTGAGCACATGTGCCCTATAGCAAACTGGAAAGAAAGAAAGAAAGAAAGAAAGAAAGAAAGAAAGAAAGAAAGAAAGAAAGAAAGAAAGAAAGAAAGAAAGAAAGAAAGAAAGAAC
>NW_006159616.1:17704263-17726166 GCF_000334495.1 Tupaia belangeri chinensis | reverse complement strand
AAGGAAGGAAGGAAGGAAGAAAGAAAGAAAGAAAGAAAGAAAGAAAGGAAGGAAGGAAGGAAGGAAGGAAAAGAAAAGAAAAGAAAAGAAAAGAAATTGTTACTAAATAAAGTTGGACTTCGGAAAAAAAAATTGTGTCCTCCAGACATCTGCACCCGAAGACAGGCAGACCACTGGGCCTGCCCCACACTCATGCTGGCCCTGCCGGGCAGTCAGCCCTAGAGCCCCTCATGATAACGCTGGATTCTCCCTAGGTCTCACCTTCTGAATAAAGCCTCAAACCAGAGAGACCAAGACAGGTGTTCCGAGGACAAGTCCAAGGTGCATGAGCGCCAAACTCACAGCAGACAGGGCCATGGCAGCATGGGCCAGGGGCTACCCCATGGGGCCTGCAGAAGCTTGGAGCACCCTGAGAGCTGCAGGGTTCACTGTGGGGTTGGGGTGAGAGGCCTCACACTGGGCAGCCTTGAGGAACAAGGCAGGCATGGCCAACCCTGGGGCCTCAAAGGCCAGGTCAGGTGCACGCTATGGAGATCTGCCTAACAGATTATCCTCCTAAATTTACTGCCTAAGAAGGTTCCAGCAAAGTTCCTCAATGTCCAGAGACTCCACTCCATCACCTAGAAGAGGGTAGAATGGGAAGTAGGAGAAATGGCTGGGTCCAGAAAAAGTGCTGAGGGTACTTTCAGGCCACAGGAGTGGGGTGGGAGGGGCCGTTGACAAGTTTCCTTGAACTCCCAGTCTCAGGCTCTGGGTGGAGACGGGGAATGAATCAGAAAGCTCCTTGTGCAGCCTGCAGATCAGCACCCACTAATCCCAGGAACCCAGGGCTCTTGCTGAAACAAGCAGGAAACTCAGCCGCGCTCAGCGAGCGGCAGAAACCCAGCTGCCATGAGAAAAGGAGATTCATGAGACCAGAAAGAAGAGCAGCTGCCACCATCCTTGCGGGGCTCGAGTCGGGTGGAGGAGGGCTCAGATCCTTACTGAGAGCCCTGGGAGTGCAGCGGGCTTCCTGTCTCAGCTGCAGGGTCAGTAAGGACTGGGCCAGGTGGATGCCCCCTCACATTCCTGTCTGCAAGAAGCCATCCTAGACAGGGGGGCGAGGGGATCACATACCCTCTACCCACAGCTTCCCTCCCAGCGTCCTCTAGACAGTATGCCCACAGTGACTCCCACGTGCCTGGACAGGGCCACGACTACGACATCTGCTCAGCTAGGAGGCCATGGAGGTTGGGAGCGGGATGAAGGGCACACAGGGTCACACACATTCATCCTCCCTGCCAGGTAGGACCATCAGATCAGCCCAGCTCCCTGCCAGGCAGGGCACAGAGGGGAGCACCCTGGCTTCCTGAACTGCGTAACCGAAATCTAAACAGGAAAAGGCCATCTTGTCGATCAGAGGCAGCTACCAAGAACCAGTCATCATAGAAACCTCATCTTGTAAACAATTACACAGACGTAATTCTGTGAGCCCCTCCTGCTGCTGGATTGGATCAGGAAAGCGGGGTCCAGCCAGAATGGGCCTCCAGGCATGTGTCTGGAGCACAGAAGACGGCTCCCAGGCTTTCTCTGAGGACTCAGCCCAGGTCCCACTGCCTGCCATCAGGAGCTCACTGAAAGACAGGCTGGAGGATAGTCATGGGCTATATGGCTGGCATCAAAACTTGTCCCCAGGGCCACCTTCCCGAGCATCCAGGGGCCTGGTGACATGTAGAGAAGCCAGCAGATGGCCCAGCTTCCGCTCTCTCCAACTCCCCCCACAGCACCAACACAGGGAGCCGACGGGAGAGGATGCCGTGCTTTCCCCTGGCTCACAGTGCCGCTACCTTTCCCGCTAGGGGGCTGCCGTCACTCCACCACCCTTCGTCACTCCATCCCACCCCCACCAGGGCTCAGAAGGAACAGGTCAAACAATCACAGCAGCTGCGAGCAGCTGTGGTGCCAGGTCCTGGGAGAAGGAGCGCATGTGTAATCACCAGGCCTTGCCCCAGGACCACACATCAGGCAGGGCTGCTCTCCCGGGATCCTGCAACCAGCAACTAAAATGGAAACTCCCCAGGGCAAGAGCAAGTGCTGGGCATGGAACAGACTCAACTGAACAAGGCCATGGCAGGAGGCACAAAAAGAAGGCGCCCTCGGACCAGAAGAGCATCCTTCCCAAAATGGGTCGTCCTGGCTCCTGGGCCTGGGAGCAGATATCACAGCACACTCAGCTGTCAAACACAGCAGCTACATCACTGGACTCCCACATGGCCGACCCAGTTCAAGTCTGGACCCACTGGCTTTAAAATCACACTGGGCACATGTGTATATGTGCCCAAGATCCTGGGAGGAGAATGGAGGAGAAGGGATCGTGGCATGGCCATTCCCCCAGGGAATGATTTCTTACTTTCCCTCTCACTGTCTCTGTCTCTCCCTCTCTCTGAGTACACACACCCTAAGGCAAAAACCTCTTTTTAAAAAACAGACAAAGTTGGGACCAGCAGTTAGCATAATGGCTATGTTGCTGGACTCCCATGTAGTCGACCACGGTTCGCATCCCGGATCCGGTGGCTTAAAACTCACGCCAGGCACGGGTGCATGCGTGCCCAAGATCCTGGGAGGAGAATGGAGGAGAAGGGATCGTGGCATGGCCATTCCCCCAGGGACTGATTTCTTACTTTCCCTCTCACTGTCTCTGTCTCTCCCTCTCTCTGAGTACACACACCCTAAGGCAAAAACCTCTTTTTAAAAAACAGACAAAGTTAAGGAATAATCAGGTTAGGTTAGGTTCAGACAGCCACCCCCTTATCAGAAAGGGGCATGGATAGTACCCAGTCCTCAAGGACTTCCTAATTTGAAGAGTCTTCTGGTCAAAGTAGCATAGGTAAATTACTGTTGTAAATACAAGTGCCATTGCCTGGAAATCCTCTCACCTCAATGTAAATAAAGAACATTCTAGACTGACAAGCTCCACAGCATTGAGTCTCAATGTTGGCCAGTCGCTGCTGCCCAACACAAACTCCGGCCAGGCCCTGCCCAGTGAGAGTGGGAAGTGAGGGGAGGGGCTCTACAGCGCCTCCCTGAGAAGAGTCAGTGCCAAGTCTGATGGGAGCCTACACTGCTCAGCAGCTCAACACCAGGCTGAAATATTCCCCCAGGTGTCCCCACCCAGGGCCTCTATCCTATAGAAAAGACTCCATTTGCTGGGAATACCCATGAGAGTGGGATCTATATCATCCTACTCCCAGTTGTGCCCCCAGCACCTGGCACTGTGCTGGATACCGAGGAAAGCACTATGAAGACACGTCAAAGCAGAGAGTGAGAGTCCCCCACCTTGCCCTGTCACAGCCCTGACCAGCCCCACTCTCATACACCACACCCTGCGTTCTAGCAGGTGCAGGGTCTCCTTAGTCAGCTCAGTGCTCAGCATCTTCCTGCATCTGGCCAGCAGGCAAGGATGGGAGCTGCCCACCCCCTGGGTCCCTTCCCTGGGCCAAAAGGCCAAAAGCACTGTTAACACAGGCCACGCAGGATTCTGGACACTCTGGGGCCACATGCCAGGTCTGGTCAAGTCCACCTCTCACCTTCAGGTCAGAGGAAAGGCCCCCAAGACTACATGGCACCCGTTCAGCCACAGGAGCATCAGAGCAATGTCTGGAAGCCAAGGCCCTTCTACCCTGGCATACAGACATGGTCTCCCCCATCCCAACAACCCCATAGTCCTTCTCAGCTCCCAACTTACTGCTTGGCCTTCTCCCCAAGAGAGGCCCCATGGACACCCTTCCGAAGGACTTTCAGGGACAAGCCTCCCCTAAGCATCAGCATGGTCTCCTCAGGTCTCCACTAGCTCCCTCTCAAAGCTGCAGCCAAATGGAACTTGCGAGCAAGCCTCGCACCTGATGCTGTGCCCTTTGGACTTGGCCCCATCCCTCCCGGAGGACATTGCCACCTCCCTAAGCAACCCTGGCTTCTCCCACTGCTTAGTCGCAGCCCCAAGCATGCTAGGCACACTGTCCACACCAAGTCAGTAAAGACCATGCCAGGCTTTCGCAGTGATGGTGGCTCGAGTAATTAACAGACCAGTCCATGAAGAGGGAGGACTTGTCGGACAGCTCGGCCTTGTGAGTAAGTAATTCCAGTCAATCACAGGCGCTATTGCTCATCTATTAAAGTAACCAAAAGTCATTTTAAATGATGAACCCAGACATGTAGAAATGCTCATGGCAGCATTATTCATAATCCCCGAAAGGTGGGAGCGACCCGAATGTCCATCGCTGATGAGTAAGCAAACAAAATGGATTAAGTCCATACAGTGCCAAGTTTGACCATGAAGAAGTAGTAAGTACCTTCCAATACATACTAAAACATGGACAGACCTTGGAAACACGCTGGGTGAAGCCAAGGCATAGAGGGTCACTTACTACGGGACTCCACTGGTACAGGACGTCCAGAACAAGCAAATCCACAGAGGCAAAGTAAACCGGTGGGAGCAGGGGCTGGGAGCAAGACAATGGTTGCTCATAGGTATAGGTTTATTGTAGGAGGATGAAAAATGTCAGGGAAGTACATAGTGGTAATGGCTGCACGACCTTGGGAATCTATTCAAGACCACTGGTAGCTCTAACGGGATGAATTGGGCCAGGCCTGCAGCCTACTGGTTAGAGGGAGTCAGATCCAACATGGTTGACCACGGTTCAAGTCCCAGCCCCAGCAACTTGAAAAACACACTGAGGGACCTCACCTGTGCCTGCCCTCAAGCCAGTGGTTCTCAAGGCACCCCGTCCGTATCCTGCAAGAATGCCGCACACTGACAGAGCAGACATGGGCTGAGTGATGGTGGCCAGGCTGGGCCTGGGGCTGCTGCTGCTGGCACTGCTCCTACCCACACAGATTTATTCAAATCAAACAACTGTCATAACTCCTCCTAGAAACCTCGGCTGCCCCAAATCCAGCTAATGCCACCACCAAGGCCACTAGCAGTGCCCTGCAGTCAACAGCCAGTCTCCTTGTGAGCTCACTTTCTCTTCTATATCTCTACTGTTAAGAGACTCCGGCCAAGAAATATCTACACTTCCCATCTTCTTCTTCCTTTTTTTTTTTTTTTTGGAGAGGTTTTCGCTATAGGGTGTGTGCACTCTCCAGAGAGACAGAGACAGAGAGACAGAAAGCGAGAAATCACCCCCCCCAGGGGGATGGCCATGCCGCAATCCCTTCTCCTCCATTCTCCTCTTGGGATCTTGGGCACATACGCACACGCGCCCGGCATGAATTTAAGCCACCGGTCTGGGACTCAAACCGTAGTTGGCTACATGGGAGTCCAGTGACGTAGCCATTACGTTAACTGTTGGTCCCCACTTCCCCATCTTCTAAACCCAATCCAAATGGCATCTAGAAGTTCAGTGTGGCAAGGGAAAAAAAAAAAAAAAAACAGGCCTTCATCGAATCTACTAATTCCACACCTTATTTTATCGACACAGAAGATGTTGTGAATACCAACTTTGATTAGCTGAAGAACATGTGAAGGACTTGACCAGATGATAAATGCCAAGATTAAACCTTCTGGAGTTTCGTGTACAAGATGAGACAACACTCGAAATTAGTTAAGACATGATTTCCATAAATGTGGCTTAAGAAATATGGACACGTAAAACTCTACCTTGAAATTAAGACTAGATTGTATCTTATCTAGAGATAAAGAATGGAATATAGAATGGAGATTCCGTTTTCATTTGTTTCATTAAATACATAAGGCCATAAAACAATTAGGTAATATGAAAAATTTCCATGATTTGGGACCAGCAGTTAGCATAATGGCTATGTCGCCGAACTCCCATGTAGTTGACTGCAGTTCGAGTCCCGGACCCGGTGGCTTAAACTCACACTTGGTGCGTGGACGTGTGTGCTCAAGATCCTGAGAGGAGAATGGAGGAGAAGGGATTTTGCGGCGTGGCCATCCCCCCGGGGGTGATTTTTCTCTTTCTGTCTTTCTGTCTCTCTCTGTCTTTCTGGTGAGCGCACGCGCCCTATAGCAAAAACCTCTCAAAAAAATAAATAAATAAATAAATAAAGGTTCCATGATTCTATTTATATGTACAATAGAAGGAACTTGCAGGTGTTACCGTAAACCCTCAACGTATCATTTCACCAGTACTAATTTAATGCCGATAGACTCTAGTAAAATTTCACGTTGTAAAGCTATCACTGTTTCCTGGGGAACTGAACTCTTTTCCTCTGAGGCTTTGGGTTGGACATTGCATTGGATCTTTTATGTAGTCATTGAGATGTGCTAGGGCAATGATGGATTGAAATCCACCCCCAAACCCAAGCACACTGGGTGAATATTCCTTAACCTTATAAAGTCAAATAGTAGGTATTTTCTATCACCTGTTTTTATTGGACAAGAAAGAGCACCAGATTCATTGAGTTAAACTGTTTTAAAAGAGTAGAATTGTGTTGACCTCAACTAATTTAAGAACGCTGCTTTTTATTTCTGCATATGTTGAATTTCTGCATTTTTTTTACATTAAAAAGTGATGTTTTGAACGTAGAATTACAAATCTTGAAATTAAAAAGGTGAATATGTGAAGGAGCCGAAACTGTAAATCAGGTATTTGGGAAGTGAAGAATGGAAGGTAATTTGCTTAAAATTCACACAAACTTTTATACTCTTTCTGTAAATACCTTTTTTTAAAACCTATGGATCAGAATAGCCACATTGGAACACTTTCTGTTATCAGTCAATATTTTTAGATAGTTAGAACCTCAAGTGAGCTTGATTCTGGAAAATCCTTTCCAACAGCCTTAACACAAAAACCTTTTTTAGAAACATACACCCCTGAAGTATTTTGTTCGCGTGGTCACACACTGATGCTTAGGTTCCGTTCCAGTGTCTATATGGCCACAAAGTCATTTTCCCTCACCTTTAGAAACGTACATGAGCAGCACCAGACTGAGCAGATACGAAGCCACCGTGCGTGTGAACGAGCACGCCCCTGGCTTCCCACCTGAAAGCTGGCCGTCTACTTTGGACTGTATCTTGTGTCTGTGTATTCATGCTTTGGTTCTCAGTAACTTCTCATGTTATGGAACTGATGTGCATTGAACACGAACTATAAATAAAGAAAAATGAATGGCCAAAAGAACAAAAGAAGAAAAAAAAAAAAGAAAAACACGCTGAGGACATGGGACATGTTTGGATGGAGAAATGGAACAGAAAGGATTTCAGCATGACCACGCCCCACTGGTGAGTACACACACCCTCTAACGATTAAATAAAAATAAAAAGGACGTACTTATGGCATGTGAATTACACCGGAACTCTCATCCACAGCAGGAAACTGCAAATTGACACAACCACTCTGGAATCACCTTGGCACTTTTGGAAGCAATTTACCATGACTACAACCACTGTACCATGTTCCCAGTATTCGCTCCTGTGTACTAGAAAAAGCACATGTTTCTACAAAGACTGATAACCGACTATTCATAACAGTTTTCTGTGTAACAGCCAGACACCGGAAACAACCCCGTGTCCACCACCAGATGGAGCGATCTGTGGTACATCCACACAACAGAACGCTCCTGAGCAGTGAAAAGGGATGGATCACTGATCCACAGATCATCCAGGCAATGGTGTGCATGGATCTCAAAATAATCATGCCGAGCCAAAGTGGCTAGACCAAAAAAAAGTGTGTGGGGGGGAAGGGTACTGTGCAACTCCACTTTTACAAAATTCTAGAGAATGCAAACTGTAGCCACAGAATACAGGTCGATGGCTTCCTGGCGGCGGGGAAGCTTGGCTGCGGGGAGGCAGGTGTTAGAAATAGAAGGAACTCTCAAGGACAATGACATACTCTTGATCTTGCTGTGGTGATGACTTCACAGGTATATACATAGGTCAGAACTGATCAAACTGAACTCTATGTGCAATTATACAAATCATACCTCAGTAAAGGACGTAAATAATCGTCCCTCCTATCCTACTCCCACTGCTGCCCTCTGAGAATCCTGTCATTTTACTGGAGGCGGTGACCCTGGGTGGGTTTCCTGGAATTCGGTAGACTTCTTGCATAGGCGGTGGTGGCCGCAAGTACAATGAAAGAGACAAGGTTTGGGCCCTAGGAGTAGCCCTGCTGTAGCCGCACACTCCTGATCACTGTCTCAAGGGTTCCAGTGTCCCCACCTGTGCATGGAGGGTGACCTGCAGGTAAGAGCTCCTTGCAATTATGACACCCCACCCCATTCCACAGCCTCTCTGACTCGGGAAAGGCCCAGCAGGGTTCAGGAAGGCTGGGTCATGGTCAATTGAAGGAAATAACTCAGAGAAAGGTACCAGTCCCAAAGTATGGCAATCAGGTGGTATGCAGAGAAAGGCAGATGCCACATGGTAAACTGGGACTCCGGTTCCGGCCCTGGATCCTTGATAAACATACCAGGTAGAGGCCAGCAGATGATGGTGTGGTTAAGGCACTGGACTCCCAGGGCCAACTGTGGTTTAAGCCCTGGACCTGGCAACTTGAAAATCATGCCAAGAATATGTGTGTACGTATCCAAAGTCCCAGAAGAATGAATAAGGGATTGTAGCATGGTCAACTGCCCTGGGAAGTGATTTCTAACTTTCCCTCTCTGTCTTTTTTTTTTTTTTTGGAGAGGCTTTTGCTATAGGGCGCGTGCGTTCGCAGGAAAGACAGAGAGAAAGAGAGATAGAAAGCGAGAAATCACCCCCTGGGGGGATGGCCACACTGCATTCCCTTCTCCTCCATTCTCCTCTCAGGATCTTAGGCACACACGCACACGTGCCTGGTGTGAATTTAAGCCGCTGGGTCCAGGACTTGAACCGCGGTCGACTACGTGGGAGTCCAGCGACATACCCATTATGCTAACTGCTGTCTTTCTCCAGTGACTGCGTGCGCCCTATGGCAAAAACCTTAAGAAATAAAAGAAAAAACACACTAAGTGTGTGTGCATGCCCAAAATCCTGACAGGATGGAGAAATGCAGAAAAAGAATTACAGCGTGATCAGCATCCCTCCTGAGGGTTTTCTCTCTCTCTCTCTCTCTCTCTCTCTCTCTCGCATGCACATGCACCCTCTGCCACTAAAAAAAAAAAAAAAAAAAGAGAGAGAGAGAGAGAGGGATAGGTCGTGGCCTAGTGGGAAGCAGATGGGAGGGATTAAAGAGAGACAAAAGTGGCTAAAGTGACCCACATGGCCAGCCCCACGGATTTAGTCCTGGACTCAGAGACTTGAGAAACACGCTGGTACATGTTGCATGCATATCCAAAATCTCCAAGTAGGGAGAGAGAGAGAAGATGGGGTTGCTGCATGACCATATCCCATAGTGGGTGCTTTTCTGCTTTCTCTCTGCCTGTCTCCCTCTCTTTCTCTCCCCTGTGAGCACATGTGCCCTTTGGCAAATTTAAAAAGGAGGGGGTCAGAGATAGACTCAGAGGAGGAGAACTGAGTTGGGCACTTGCTGAAAATGCTGGTCCCCTCTTGCTCATCCTCACCATCTCCCTGGTTAAGGTTTCCACTTTATGACATTAAAACTTCAGCTCAGGGGCCAGCAGGTGATACCGTAGTTAAGGTGCTAGATGCCCATATGGCCGACAGCCTTTCAAGTCCCAGACCAAGCAAGCTTTCTCACTTTCTCTCTCTCTCTCTCTGGTGAATGCATGTGTCCTATAGCAAATTTTGAATAATGATAACAATAAATTTTTAAAAATAAGAATAACTCGGGATCAGCAGTTAGCGTAATGGCTATTGTTAGGCCGAATTGACACAACCACCGCCATGTTAGACCCTCAAGGACAGAACCTGGGGAGTCTGAGACCACATAAATAAACAAAGTAAGATGGGCCCTGATGCCAGGGCCAGGTCAACCTGACCTCAACTGAAAGTCCTAATCTAAACCTAAACAGATAGTGACAGCTAGCTTTCACACACCCCCTCCCTCAAGTGGAAAATTACTGACTGTACTTCCTGCATTGCAATTCGGAGCTATAAAAGATCCCTTTATCTTAGGCTCGGGGTCCTTGTTAAGGCCCGCTGCGAAGGGCAGAAACTCGGACCCCAGCTAGCTGGAAAAAGAATAAAAGCCTCTTTTGCAGTTGCATTGTCGTTGTCTTTTCTGTGTCTCCATCAGTTAGACCGATCTCTGGACCCTTACGCTATGTTGCTAGACTCCCATGTATTTGACCGTGGTTCAAGTCCCGGACCCAGTGGCTCAAATTCACGCCGGGCGCGTGTGTGTGCGTGCCCAAAATCCCTAGAGGAGAATGGAAGAGAAGGGATTGCAGCATGGCCATCCCTCCTGGGGGGTGATTTCTTGCTTTCTGTCTCTCTGTCTCTCTCTGGCTTTCTGGTGAGCGAACACACCCTATAACAAAAACCTCATAATAATAATAATAATAACTCCAGCTCTAAGAATGACAACGTTAAAGGATGAAAAGGGCCTGGGGCTAGCAGGTGGTATGGTGGTTAAGGTGCTGAATCCCACATGGCCGGCTCCATGGTTTAAGTCCTAAGTCTGGGCAGCTTGATGATCACACTGGGCACATATGTGTATATGCCCAAAATTTTGAGAGAAGAATGGAGAAAAAAGGTTTGTGGCATGGCCATCCCTTATGGGGGGTGATTTCTCACTTTCCCTCTCTGTCTCTCTCTGAGGAGCATACACGCCCTATGGCAAAAACCTAACAAAAAAAAAAAGAAGAGAGCCAGCTCTGTAGCCTAGTGGTTAAGGGAACTGGATTCCACATGGCTGACAGATCTAATCCTGATCCCAGCCCCAACAGATTGAAAAACATAAGAGGCTCGTATGTGAGCATACCTCATATCCCAACAGGGTGGGAAAATGGAGATGGGGCTGGGGTGTGATTATGCCCCACTGGTGGGTGCTTTTGTGAAAGGAAGAAACTAAGGCTAAGGACATCCAACACCTACAATAAAACCTGATATGGAGACCAGTAGTTGGTGTAAAAGCTATGTTGCTGGACTCCCATGTAGTGGACTACGGTTCGAGTCCTGGACCTGGTGGCTTAAAGTCATACCAGACACGTGTGCATGTGCCCCCAAGATCCCAAGAGGAGAATGGAGGAGAAGGGATTGTGGTGTGGCCATCCCACTGGGTGGTGATTTCTCGCATTCTGTCTCTCTGTCTCTCTCTGTCTTTCTGGCACGCACACACGACCTACAGCCAAAACCTCTCCAATAAAAACCTCCAAACAAACAAAAAACAAACCTGATATGATAGGAGGTGGCTAAGAGACCAGGTTTGAACTAGTTGGAACCAAGTGCCCAACCTTCAAACTCATTACACTTTTTTTTTCATTTTTTTATACATTCAATTACCTTTTTTATACACTTTCATTGTACATTATATGTTAAATGATACCACCACCTGTGCCATTACAGTTTACAGTTATGATAACACTTGGGAACTGCCCCAAAAAGCCAGAAAATGGGAAAGATAATGGCTCCAATAAAACCACAGCTTCTTTCCTGGCATAGTTGAGAATAAACTGCCCCTAACTTACGGCATTAAGCCAAACAATAAAAGCCAGGTACTCACGGAAATCCATGGCTCCTCTGTCTGTGGGGCAGCCCTTCTATCTTACCTTGTCAGTACCAGTTTTCCCTTCCTCTCGAGGCTTACAATCAAGGAAGCAGCAGGAAGTTATAGCTTATCCCAGATCGACAAGAAGGGAACAAAATTGTTCGCCCATCTCCCCCCGTAGGGTGCTTCATCTATTGAGTAACCTGCTCTGTATGCTTTCTTTAATAAACATGCTTTTACTCTTTCTCAAAGGCTCACTCTTAAATCTTGATTGCATGATGCCAAGGACCCTTCTACCTTCCCACCACCATGGTAGAGACCCCCATGGGCTGAGTCTTCCCAGTAACTTTCTTTCTCTCTCTGGTGAATCCACCCATTATCTGGCAATTTAAAAAAAGAAGAAAAAAGACAAGCCACAGACTGGGAGAAAATATTTATAAAACACATCACTGACTTGTGCCCAAATTGCTTTTGCTATAGGGCGCTTGTCCTCACCAGAAAGAAAGAGAGAGACAGAAAGGGAGAGAGAAATCACCTCCCAGGGGGAATGGCCATGCCGCAATCCCTTCTCCTCCATTCTCCTCTCGGGATCTTGGGCACATGCATGCCCGGCCTGAGTTTAAGCCACTGGACCGGGTCCAGGATTCGAACAGAGGTGGACTACATGGAGTCCAGCGACATAGCCATTACGCCATCTGCCGGTCCCTATATACAAAACTCTTCAAAGTTGGGAACCAGCAGTTAGCGTAATGGCTATGTCACTGGACTCCCATGTAGTTGACCGCGGTTTGCATCCCAGAACCGGTGGCTTAAAACTCACGCCGGGCGCATGTGTGTGCATGCCCAAGATCCCGAGAGGAGAATGGAGGAAAAGGGATTGCAGTGTGGCCATCCACCCTGGGGTGTGATTTCTCGCTTTCTGTCTCTATGTCTCTCTCTGTCTGCCTAGCGAGCACACAAGCCCTATAGCGAAAAAAAACTCTCCAAAAAAAAAAAAAGAAAAATTAACCAACTTCCAGAAGCCAAAAGGTGATCTGAATTGTGAAATCTCTACAATAACACGAAGTGGACTGGTTGGTCTTGTTCTGGTGGTGAGGCAGGAAAAAGCTAGCAAATGGAAGCAGGTAAGGGAGCTGGAGGAGCTACCCATGTAGTCAGATAGAAAAACCCAATCAAGGGACCAGCAGTTAGCGTAATGGCTATGTTGCTGGACTCCCAGATAGTCGACCACGGTTCGCATCCCGGACCCGGTGGCTTAAACTCACGCCGGGCGCGTGTGCGTGCGTGCCCAAGATCCCGAGAGGAGAATGGAGGAGAAGGGATTGCGGCGTGGCCATCTCCCTTGGGGGGGTGATTTCTCACTTTCTGTCTCTGTCTGGTGAGCGCACGCATCCTATAGCAAAAACCTCTCCAAAAGAAAAACCCAATCAAGGCAAGAAATATCCCACCAAGGTAATGTAGGCAGATTAGTGGGAGAGGTCTAGCTGATTAAGCCACATTTGATATAGCCAGTGAGATGAATCAGTGGGCTAAGCCACACTTGAAATAACCAATGAGAAATGTGGGCCCCGCCACGTAATTGTGCCAATGAAACAAAAACAATCACTGGGCCCATCCAATGATCAACCCACACAACCTAGGTTAACAATTATAAATTAACAGGGTGCCATCAGGTGGCATGGTGGTTGAGGGCGCTGGACTCCCACTTGGCCAACTGCGGTTCGAATCCTGGACCTGGCGGCTTGCTTTCTCTCTCTCTCTCTCTCCCTCCCTCCCTCCCTCTTCCTCTCTGGTCAAATCGAAATGAATAAATAAATGGGTAAATAAAGTAAAAAAAAAAATGATAAACTAAGAATGAGACTGATGGGGCCTTTTGAGCCACTCTGTCTGCTCAGGCCCACTCCTGTCTCTCAGGAGCGTACTTTTACTTTTACTTAATAAACTACCTTTTCCTTACACTATTAGCATGTTTCATTCGATTCTTTGTCTGAAACACCAAGAACCTGGATGTCATCACAGAAGCCATCCCACAACAGTGGTCTCTACCCTATTCTCTTGGCTGTGCCTGTAAATCGTGGCCTAGCAGAAAGGTGTAAATCAACCTTGCTACCAGAGAAAAGTAACATCACAACTTACTGGATAAGAATTTCTAAGACAATCTTTTTCTCTTTTCTTAAGAGCGAGATTTTTGCTATAGTATATGTGCTCACAGGAGGGACAGACAGAAAGTAAGAAATCACTCCCCAGGGGGAATGGCCACGCCACAATCCCTTCTCATCCATTCTCCTCTAGGGAGGTTGGGCACACACGCACACACACCTGGCATGAGTTTTAAGTCACTGAGTGTGGGACTCAAACCATAGTCAACTATGCAGGAGTCAGGCGACGTAACACATCTGCTGGTCTTATGCCATCTGCTAGTCCCTCTAAGCTAATCTTTAGAAAAATGTTAGTTTCTATTTTGCTCCAGACTGAATTTGCATCCTACTTAAGGTCTAGACAATATAAAGTACTAAAAAGCCCTTCAATGACCTGAACCTGGCCTAGAAATTCAGTGATTTTAAGTGAATACAGACACAAACCAAATAATATAAAGGAAAGAAGAAAAAGAGAGAGAAAAAAGAAAAGAAAGAAAAAATAAAGAGGAGAAATCAGCCTGAGGCCAACAGGTGGAGTGATGGTTAAGACACTGGACCCTATGGCTGACTGAGCAGAGCAGTTTGCGCCCAGGACCTGGCAGTAGCTTGAAAAATATGCTGGGTGTGTGCACCCAAAATCCAAGAGGAGAAGAGATTGCAAAGTAGTCATTCCATTACAAGGGTGATCTCTCACTTTCCCTTTCACTCTCTCTCTCTTTTCCTATAGCAAACAAAAAGAAAAGAAAAGAAAGAGAGAGAGAGAAAGAGAAAGAAAGGAAGGAAGGAAGGAAGGAAGGAAGGAAGGAAGGAAAGAAATCAACCCAATTAAAACATGCGTCAGGGCCAGCCCATTGCCTGGTGGTTAAGGGAGCCAGATCCCACATGGCGGACTGCTTGAAAACCGTGCTGAATACATATGCATGCAGACCTAAAATCTTGAAAGGAAAGAGAAATGGAGGAGAAAGGATTGTGGTCTGTCCATTCCTCCACTGGAGGTACTTTCTCTTCTCTCTCTCTCTCCAGCAAGCATACATGGCTCTCGGCAAAAAAAAAAAGGGGGGGGGGGGGGGGGGGACCACAGATGACACCTGAACAGACAACTCATGAGAGAAAGAAAATACACAGGTACCAAGAAAAGATGCTCCAGGGGCCAGCAGGTGGCATAGTGGTTAAGATCCTGGACTCCCATGTGGCTGACAATGGTTCAAGTCCTGGACTGGGTACCTTGCTTTTCTCACTTTACCTCCCTCCCTTTCTCTGGTCAAATGAAATAATAATGATGATAATAATAAATAAATAAAATAAATAATTCTTTAAAAAAGAAAAAAGACAAGCTATATCTTATATCATTAAGGAATTGTAAATTAGGCTGGCAGGTGGTGTAGTTGTTGGGGTGCTGGACTCTCATATGGCCAACACTGGCTCGAGTCACAGACCTCGCACTTTGCTTTCTTGCTTTCCCTCTGTCTCTGTCTCTCTCTGGTCAAATTTAAAATAACAACAATAATGATTTTTTAAAATTGATTAATTAAATTAAATAATTTAAAAAGGAATTATAAATTGATATAATACTGAAATACCATTATATACCTGTTAGGAAGGCCCGAACCCAAAGCAGTGACACCACCAAATGCTAACAAGGGCATAGAGCAACAAGAACTCTCATTCACTGCTGACAGAAATGCAAAATGGTGCAGTCACTCTGGAAGACAGCTGGCACTTTCTTACAAAATTAGTTTGATTCTATACCCTATTAAATATACAAAAAAACAACAACAACACACACACAAGTAAAAACTTAGTTAAGTAATTTGAAGCAATTAAAAACAAAATCAAGGTGAGTCCAGCAGTTCTCTTGGTAGTTAAAGGCATTGGACTCCCACATGGCCTACCACAGTTTGAGTCCCAGACCTGGCGGCTTGCTTTCTCACTTTCTCTCTCTCTCTCTCTCTCTCTCACACACACACACACACACACTGTCCCTCTCTGGTCAAATTTTTTAAATGAGTAAATGAATAAAGTTAAATAAAGTAATTCTAAAAAAAAAAATCAAGGGCCAGCCAGTGAGTGGTGATTAAGTTAGTTAGATCCCACATGGCTGACTGTATGGTTCAAGTCCCAGACTCAACAGTTTGAGATACACCCCAGGCCTATGTGCAGGAGTCCCCAAACTCCTGAAAGGTGGGAGAAATGAAACTGAAGGGATTATGGAATGACCATCTCCCACTGGTAGTAGGGGGCGTTCTCACTTTCCCTCTCTCTCTCTAGCAAGCGCACATGTCCTCTGGCACATTTATTTTTCAAATCAAGTAAATAAAAATTACAGTTGGCTAATGGTGAAATAGAGTATTAGTAATACGCTTCAGACAACATGGGTCAATTAGGTAGCTTGGGGCTGGTTGATTAGAGTCACCACTTCTAAGAGCCTGACTTTTATCATAAAGCACAACAGAAAGTGGCGTCTGCCTGTCATTAAGTGGAGCACAGAGTATGAGTCACACAGGATCTACTTTAAGGAGCATCAAAAGCAATTCAGTTGCTAAAGGTGAGTTACAAAGACAAGTTACACTTGAGTGAATATAGCAACAAAACTGCAAAGAAACACATGAAAAAGTGTGGCATTTACTGAAAATGATGGCCAGCGATCACAAGGTTTATGCTTCTGCCTGCCATTGAAGTTACTTCTGCCAGAGAACCATGAGGGTGCCCAAGAGTAAAGGACTATTTTGCTGGCTCATAAAGAAATTGGGGGGCCAGCAGGTAGTGTGGTGGTTAAGATGCTGGATTCCCACATGGCCAACTGTGGTTTGAGTACCAAATCTGGTGGCTAGGTTTCTCACTTTCCATTTCTCTCTCTCTGTGCCTCTCTGGTCAAATTTTAAAAATCATAGCAGGGACTAGCAGATGGCATAACGGTTACGTCACTTGAATACCATGTAGTTGATGGTGATTCAAGTCCCAGACCTGGTGACTTAAAACTCACACCAAACGAGTGTATGTGCATTCATAAGATATCAAGAGAAGAATCGAGGAGAAGGGATTGTGGCATGGCCATCCCTCTTGGTGGATTTCTCACTTTCTGTCTTTCTCTGTCTCTCTGGTGAGCACACTAGCCCTAAATAAGTCTAAAACAAAAAAAAAAAAAAAAAGAAGAAGAAGAAAAAAGAAAAAGAATGACAGAAAGAAAGAAAAGAAAGAAATTGGAAGCCTGGGACTGAACAGGTGGAATGATGAGCAGCTTCTGTCACTGGCATTCCCCCTGCTGGTAGCTGAGGTGTGCCAGGACAGGGCAGGACTAGGACTAGGTCCAGACCCAACCCCTGTGCATTTTCCAGGGCCCTCACAGCATCAGGGACTCTTCCTACAGACACCTAAGGCTCAGAAGAGCTCCCTGCCTCACGCAGAGTTTGGGAGACTACACTGTACTTTAGGTGTTTTTTTCTTTTAAGATTTTTGCCAAAGAGCAAGTATGCTCAAGAGTGAGAGACAGAGAGAGGGAAACAGAAATCACGCTTCCAGAGGGGATGGCCATGCCACAATCCCTTCTCCTCCATTCTCCTCTCAGGACTTCAGGCACACATGAGCATGCACCTGGCATGATTATCAAGCCCTGAGGTCCAGAACTTGAACCTCAGAGTCAGCATGTGATCCAGCACCTTTTTTGTTTTTTTTAAAGGATTATTTATTTAGGGGCTGGCAGGTAGCATAGTGGTTAAGGTACTAGATGCCCACATTGGCAATTGTGGTTTGAATCCTGGACCTGGTGGTTTGCTTTGTCTCTCTGGTCAAATTCAAGAAGAAGAAATAAAATTATTTGTTTAAAAAAAAAAAAAAAAAAAGAGAATTATTTATTTACTTTTATTTATTATTATTATTATTATTATTATTAATTTGTTACAGGGTATATCCACTCAACAAAGAGAGAGTGAGAGAGAAAGTGAGAAAGCAGGTCTGAGACTCAAACCGCAATCAGCCATGCAGGACTCCAGCGCCTTAACCACTATGCCACCTGCTGGCTCTGGGATCCAACATCTTAACCACACCACCACCTGCTACTCACCTTAGCTTTTTTTTTTTTTTTTCAAGTTTGTTTATTTCATGGAAGGGGCACCCCCGACAGAGTCTTGCCACACCACAATCCTCCCCCAGGCTTCCAGCCAGGATCCCAGGCCACCCCACAGGTACACCCAGCGTGTTCAAGTTGACGCAGGAACCAAACCCAGGGCGTTCCCATACGGCTCCAGTACTGTGCATTAGGGCTTAGCACAGGACCCACCTACGACTAGCACATGCACCACCGTGGCCCACACCTTAGACTTCTAACCCCGCCATTCAGAACCAGGGCAGCAGGTGACCGCAGCAGGCCATTTCCCAGGCAGCTGGAGCACACTCCCAATGGGCCTGGCGACGTTGGGGCTGTGTCCATCACCTGACCACCCCGCTTTAGGAGCATCTGCCCCAGGTCAAGGCGGGAGTAAAGTAGAGAGAACTCAGTGTCAGGAGACTGGGCTCTGGTGTCCTTTCAGTTGACCCTGGGCTAGTCACTTCTGCCCAGTTTCCCATCTGTAAAACAGGGACAATTTCTTTGCCTCCTAGGACCGAGCACTGAGAAAGGTGAAGCCTCCCAGGGCTCAGAGGTCCCCAGGTGTTAGGAGGTTCTGCTTCAGGACACATCCAGATGGTGGGAAAATGAGTTTTGTAAAACAAAAATCATTTCTCACAGATAGTTCAATTCTTCAGTCTGAGAGCTACTTCCCCAATATGGATAAAAATTCCAATTTGCCTTATTCTGGTGCTAATCCAATGTGCTTAGTAGGGCCACAGAGCTAGTTCTAAGTCATGATTGATTATACCATGCAACCTCCCAATTCTCAAGATTTGAAACACAAGGCCAGCAGGTGGTGTGGTGGTTAGAGCACTAGATTCCCACATGACCGACCAGTTTGCGACCTAGCAGCTTGCTTTCTGATTTTCTCTCTCTCTCTGATGAGTGCACATGTGCTATAGCAAATTAAAAATAATAATAAAATTAAAGTTAAAAAAAGATTTGAAGGGAGCCAGCAGTTAGCGTAATGACTATGTCGCTGGACTCCCACATAGTCGACCACGGTTCGCGTCCCGGACCCGGTGACTTAAAAAACTCACGCCGTGCGTGTGTGCGTGCGTGCCCAAGATCCCGAGAGGAGAATGGAGGAGAAGGGATTGCGGCATGACCATCCCCCCTGGGCGGTGATTTCTCGCTTTCTGTCTCTATGTCTCTTTCTGTCTGTTTGGTGAGCACACGCGCCCTATAGCAAAAAGCTCTCCAAAAAAAAAAAAAAAAAGATTTGAAGCACACTGCAGGTGGTCATGGTCATGCTCAATGGGTCCTGGCCTCACGAAGCCTAGGCCTCTGGCCCTAAAGCCTGAAGGGGTTAATGCAGGACAGGAAGGTGTATGGCCTGTTTGGCATGTCCCTAGCAAAGATGTCCCATGGGGACAAGTCCCATGGAAATCCTCGACAGCAGGAGCCTGCCACCTGCCATGGCTCAGAACAGGCTAACACCACAGAACACTCTGAGAGGGAGGGGGAAAGGTGGGGGCCAAAAAAGGCCAGCAAGAGGCAGGGGCTGGCATTCAGGAGGAGGAAGGGGAACCGATGTGGGTATCATATACAGATTTCCTCTGTAGAAGAAGGCAATGCAGGGACCAGCAGATGGTATAATAGTTACAACACTGGGCTCCCACATAGTCAACGATGGTTCAAGTCCTAGACCCAGCAGCTTGAAACCTCACACTGGGCACGTGTGAGTGCGTGCTCAAAATCCGCAAAAAAGAATAACAGAAAAGGAGAAGGGATTGTGGTGTGGCCATCCCCTCTGAAGGGTGATTTCTCACTTTCTACCTCTCTCTGTCTCTCCAGTGAGTGCACATGCCCTATGGCAAAAATCCCACTTTAAAAAAAAATGGAGACAATGGCTATCAGGAACTTTATATTTGTAAAGCACCAGGTCAGAGAACGACCTCTGAAATGAGAGTGGAAGGAAAACAGAGCCAGGGCTGTGAAGCAGCAGGCAGAACCCACAAGTAGCTGGAGAGTAGAATCGTGGATTCAGCCTGCCACTTACCAGCTGTATGACCTTCAGCAAGTAAGTTGACCCCTCAGAATCTGCTTCTTAGGCCAGAAAAAGAGGAGTGCCTTCATGTAAAGAATGAAATTGGACCCCCTACGTCACATCATATATAACAATTAACTAAAGATAGGTAAATGACCTAAATATTAAAGCTTGAACTATGAAACTTTTCTAAAAGTAAATCTCTGTCACCTAGAATTTGGCAATGGTTCCATAGATATATGACAACAAGCACAACCAACCAATCAAAAAAAAGAAAAAGGAAAAAAAGACTGGATTTCATCACAACTAAAAACTTTTGTGCTTTGGAACTAGCAGGTGGCATGGTGGTTGAGGGCGCTGGACTCCCACGTGGCCAACCATGGTTGGAGTCCCAAACCGGGCAGCTTGCTTTCTCACTCCATCCCCACCTCCCTGACTCCTGTCCCTCTCTGGTCAAACTTAAATAAATAAATAAAGTTGAATAAAACAATTAAAAAAAAAAAAAAGTTTTTGCTTCAAAAAATAGGGCCAGTCCTGTAGACTAGTGGTTAAGGGAGCCTGATAGCCACATAGCTGACTGTGTAGTTTAAGTCCCAGACGCAGCAGCTTGAAAACCATGCTGGGAATGTGTATGTGCACCCAAAATTCTGACAGAATGGAGAAGCAGAGAAGAAAGTGCAGTGTGACCACGTCCCACTGGTAGGTGCTTTCCTCTCCCACTCCCAGCTAGTACAAGCACCTTCTGACAATAAAACACATACATGAATAAGTGAAAAGATAACCTATTAGATGGAACAAAATACAGGTAAATCATATATCTGAAACAGTCAAAATTAGCTTGGGAAAAAAAAGAACAAAGCTGAGGGATTCACACTTTCAGATTTTAAAACTTACTGAAGTACAATAATCAGCAGAGTGCCATACTGGTATTAAGAATATACAGGCGGAGCAGCAGTTGGCAGCGTAATGGCTATGTCGCTGGACTCCCATGTAGCGTACCACGGTTCGAGTCCCGGACCCAGTGACTTAAACTCATGCCAAGCATGTGTGTGTGCGTGCCCAAGATCCCAAGAGGAGAATAGAGGAGAAGGGATTATGGTGTGGCCATCCCCTCTGAGAGGTGATTTCTCACTTTCTGTCTCTCTTTCTCTCTCTGTCTTTCTGGCCAGTGCACGCTCTCTATGGCAAAAATCTCTCCAAAACAAACAAACAAAAAAGACCAGACATACAGGGACTAGCAAGTGGCATGGTAGGTAAGGAGCTAGATTATCAGATGTCCAAACACAGTTTGAGTCCCAGACCCAGTAGCTTGAAAATCATGCTGGACACGTGTGTGTGTGCCCAAAATCCAGAGAAAAAAATGGATGAGAAGGGATTACAGCATGGCTATCCCTCCCGGGGAGGTCAATTTCTCACTCTCCCTGTTTCTGTCTCTCTCCTGCAAGTATGTGCTTCATGTGGCAAAAAAACTAAAATAATAAATAAATAAAATAGACATATAGACCAACATGAAAGCCCAGAAATAAACCCTCACATATATGGTCAAAGGATCTATAATAAGAGTGCCAAGAAGAGAGGAAGAAAAGTCTTGTCAACAAATGGTGCTGGGAACATTGGATATTCAAACACATTTAAAAAAAAAAAATGAAGTTGAATGCTTATCTAACAACATCTACAAAAATTAACTCTAAGGAAAAAATTTACAAATTAAACTATAGGGGCTGGCAGGTGGCATAGCGTGTGGCATGCCATGTGTCTGACTACGGTTCGAGTCCCAGACCTGGCAGCTTGCTTTCTCACTTTCCTTCTCTCTCTCTTTGGTCAACTTCAAAAATAAATAAATAAATAAATAAATAAAGACAATTAATGAAACTGAAGAAAATCATTATTTAAAAAAAAATCTCTAAATGAATCAAAGATCTAAATATAAGATCTAAAACTATGAAACTCTTAGAAGAAAATATGAGACCAAACATCATGACGTGGGATTTGTCCATGATTTCTTAGATATAACAACACCGAAGGCAATGGCAACAAAAGAAAAAACAGACAAACTGGATTTCACAAAAATTTTTAAATTTCGTGCATTAAAAGACAGTACCAGGGGCAGAAGCAGCGCAGCTGCGGCGCCCG
>NW_006159616.1:17681475-17704088 GCF_000334495.1 Tupaia belangeri chinensis | reverse complement strand
CGCCCGCCACCGGACAATGGCCCGGGGCTCACGCCCCGGCGCGCAGCTGCGCCGCCGGTCGACCGGCCCCCCTCCTGGGGGCCCCGCAACCCGGGGCTCATGCCCCGGCGTTCAGCTGCCTCTCCAGGGCTGGCGTGTGGCCTTTGGACCAGCAAGCTGAAGCGGAAAACAAGGTCTGAGAACTTGCAACTTGAGAAGATGATGGTTACCAGCCCTGCATTGCCTCAGGGAAGAACAGGAACTACTCTACCATTCTTGAAGTGAAGGTACTTAATGAGAATAGGACAGTGTGGAATGGGGTAAGTGAAGAGAAGAGGATAGAGAAAGATAGCAAGTGAGCAATAGAGAGACAGGACGTCAGTGAGAAACAGATAGGGTTTATTAACTGTTGATGATGACATGTATAGAATTCTCAACTGGATTGGTCTGAGAAGTGTTTCATGATGGGCAAAGTATTTTTACAAGCAAAACGAGAAATAGCAATTGACTGTTTTATAAAAATAATTAGAATAATAAAGATAATGATTGGGGAAAACAGAAAAGATATGGAATGTTGAAGTGGGGAGATTAATGTCTCTGTACTGACTGACGTGCATGGCATTCCCTTTTGAAGAAACAATGTAATACACTGTAAAGTTATATGTAATCCAATGTAATATGAAGAAGATATGATGATAAAAAATTAAAAAAAAAAAAAAAAAAGACAGTACCAGGGCTAGCAGGTGGTGTGATGGTTAGACTCCCACATGGCTGACTGAGGTTCGAGTCCCAGACCTGGCGGCTTGCTTTCTCATTTTCTCTCTCTCTCAAGTTAAAAAAAAAATAATACTTTAAAATATTAAATAAAATAATAATTTTTAAAAAGGCAGTACCAACAGAATAAAAAGGGAACTCCACAAAAATGAGAGAAATCCATTAGGATGGCTAATATCAAAAATCAGAAAACAAGTGTCAACAAGGAGAACAGTGCAGAAATCGGAGCCCATGTTCCCTGTTAGTAGGGATGTAAAACAGTGCAGCCGCCATGGAAAACAGCATGGTGCATACTCAACATTTTTAAATAGAGTTACTATGTGATCCAACAACTATTTTTGAGTCTCTACCCACAAAAAGTAAAAACAGAGTCCTGAAGAAATGTGTACACCCAGGCTCACAGCAGCAGTGCTCACACTAGCTAAAGGGCAGGATGAACTCAAGTGTCCATCACAATAGGTGGACAAACAAAATATGGAATATCACCCTGGAGTATTAATCAGCCTTCAGAAGAGAAGAAATTCTGACACATTCCACAAAAGGGATGAACCTCGAGGACATTATGCCCAGTAAAATAAGCCAGTTACAGAAAGACAGATACTGTTCGGGTCCTCTTACACAAAGTAAATCAAAATCATAGTAGAATGGTAGCTGCCAGAGACTAGAGGGAGTAGGGGAAATAAGAAATTACAGTTTAGTGGTAGGAATTTTAGTTATGTAAGATGAAAAGCAGTCTGGAGATGGTGATAATGGTTGCACAGCATCATAAATGTATTTGTTGAAGAATTACTTAATTTTATTCATTACGATTTAATTTGCTATAGGGCACCTATGCTCATAAGAGAGAGAGGGAAAGTGAGAAAGCAAGTAACCAGGTCCAGGTCTCAAACTGCAGTCGGTCAGGTGGGCGTCCGGCCACCACGCCACCTGCTGCCCCCGAAAAATGTATGTTAATACCATTAAACTGCACTTAAAAATGGTTAAGATGGGGCCAGCAGGTGGTGTGGTGATTAAAGGTGTTGGACTTCCGCATGGCTGACTGCGGTTCAATTCCCGGACCTGGCGGCTTACTCTCTCACTTTCTCTCTTTCTCTTCCTTGCTTGCTCTGTCCCTCTCTGGTCAAATTTTTTTGAAAAGTAAGTGAAGTTAAATAAAATAATTCTTTTAAAAAAATGGTTAAGATGGGACCAGCAGGTGGTGTGGTGGTTAAGGCACTGGACTCCCGCGTAGCCAAACAATATTTAAGTCCCAAACCCGGGAACTTGAAACTAAAGCCAGGCACATATGTGTGAGTGCCCAAAATCATGAGAGAATGGGGGAGAAGGGATGCAGCATGGCCATCCCCTCTGGGGGGCTGATGTCTCACTTTCAGTCTGTCTTTCTCTCCATTTCTCCAGCAAGCACACAAAAACCTCTCAAAAAGGGGGGAAAAAAAAAAAAAGGTTAAGATGGTGAGCCAGTCCTGTCTCCTAGGGCTAAAGGGAGTCCGATCCCAAACGGTAAACAGTGATTTAAATCCTGGCCTCAATGGCTTGAAAAAGACATTCGGGGCCAGCTGGTTACATCACTGAACTCCCATGTAGGCGACCGCGGTTCAAGTCCCGGACCTGGCGGAGCCGGCAGCTTAAAACTCCTGCCGGGTACATGTGCATGCATGCCCAAAATCCCAAGAAGAAAATGGAAGATAAGGGATTGCAGCGTGGCCATCACCCTTGGGTGGTGATTTCTTACTTTCTGTTTCTCTGTCTCCCAGTAAGCATACACGCCCTATAGCAAAAAAACTCTCTCAAAAAAGAAAAAAAGGAAGACGACGACGTTGGACTAGCACGAGTGTGCATGCGTGTGTGTGCACAAAATCCTGACAGGAGGGAGAAAAGGTGGAGAAGGGACTGCAGCACAAACACTCCATCAGAGAATGCTTCCTCCCTCTTCTCTGGAGAATACAACTACACTCTGGCTATTAAAAACTAATAGTAACCATAACCATACAGTGGACACATGATATAGCTAGAATATAAAAAGAACTCTTTTAACTGTTTAATAATTGAAAAACAGGCAAAGGCGGGCCAGCTAGGTGGTGTGGTGGTTAAGGCAGCTGGAATCCACAGGGTCGACTGCACAATTCCAGTCCCGACCAGTAGCTTGAAAACAGCGTGTGTGCCCAAAATTCTGAGAGGAGAACGGAAGAGAAGGGATTCCAGTGCGGTCATCCCCCTGGGAGGTGCTTTCTCGTTTCCTTTCTCTCTTTCTCTCCCTCTCTCTGGCAAGCACATGTACCCTAAAGCAAAAAATAAAGTTTTTCTTGGTGCTGAGATACAGTGGTTCGTTCTATGTGGTTCTAAGAGCAGAAGCATTGTCAATCCACGTTAGGAGTCCTTTACATGGGCCTGGTCCAAAAAGGTGGGATACCTACAACAGAAGGCTTGTGGCTTACAGGTGAGTTTGAAATTACTAGATTAGTAATTGGTTAAAGAAAACACACGTGTCTGTTCTGAAAGAAACGAATGAAAGAACTGTCTGTGCTTTAAGAGATAAGACGCTTACTATGCATCATAAAAGCACTAATGCCTGGGGCAGGATGTAGGTCCCACTATTGCTGGCTAAAGATCTGTCCTTGGTAGGCTTCTGTTAAGGTTTGTAGGTGTGACTCTCCCAGGCCCCCTGGAAATAACTTTGGAATATTCTGATGCCATCCTCATGCATCCAGAACAATGTTCCAGCAAAGAGGGCAGGTCCCAGCATCCCAGCGACAGCAGGGCCCCATCCTCACTCAGTTTTGGGGACAGTGCCCCATCCTCACTCAGTTTTGGAGGCAAAGGCATTTTTTTTAGGTGGCAGATATATACGGTTAGGATTTTTCTTCTTCTTTTTGAAGAGGTTTTTGTTATAGGGTGCATGCGCTTGCCAGAAAGAGAGAGACAGAGAGACAGACAGCGAGAAATCACTCCCCGGGGGGGATGGCCACGCCACAATCCCTTCTCCGCCATTCTCCTCTCGGGATCTTGGGCACGTACGCAGTGTGAGTTTAAGCCACCAGTTCTGGAACTCGAACCTCAGTCAACTACATGAGAGTCCAGCAACATAGCCATTACTGCTGGCCCCCCATCACCCCTTTCAAAACTGACTGGGATGATGGTTGCACAACTGGGAACATCCAAAAGACCACAGAATTGTATACCTTGAGGGGAAAGTTGGATGGTGTGTATTCTATCTCAAGTACAAAAGAGGATGCTTATACCCTAAAAAGTTGCTATGAAGTTTGGGAGAAGTAATGCCATTTGTGAGGAGCACAAGAAAACCTTAAGGATTAGCTGGGGCAGTGGTCAGCAGGTGGTGTAGTGGCTAAGGGCGCTGGACTCCGACATGGCAAACAGTGGTTAGAGTCCCAGACCTGGTGGCTTGCTTTCATACTGTGTCCGTCTGGTCAAATTAAAATAAATAAATAAATAAATAAATTCAAATAAAATAATTCTTTAAAAAAAAAAAATCAAAGTATGTTCTAAGAAAATAGTTGTTTGTTCCACACAGCACTACAGGTTTTTTCCTAAAAGAAAAAAATGTGATTAGCTGGGGCCAATGGGTGGCATGGTGGTTAAGGTGCTAGACTCCTACATGGCTATCCACAGTTCGGCCATGGAGACCTCCAGACCTAGAGGCTTGCTGTCTCAATTTCCTTCTCTCTCTCTCTCTCTGGTAAATGAATCAATTAATTAATAATGATAAATTAAATTAATTATTTTTTAAGAGAGATTTTTTGCTATAGGGTGCATGTGCTTGCCAGAGAGACAGAGAGACAGAAAGCAAGAAATCACCTCCCACCCCAGGAGCGATGGCCATGCCACAATCCCTCCTCCTCCATTCTCCTCTTGGGATTTTGAGCACACATGCATAGATGGCCCAGCATGTTTTAAGCCACTGGATCCAGGACTCAAACCATGATTGACTAAGTGGGAGTTCAGCAAAGTAACCATCATGCCATCTGCTAGTCCCATTAATTAATTCTTTTTTTAAAGAATTATTTTATTTAACTTTATTTATTTGTTTATTTCAATTTGAGCAGAGAGAGACAGAGAGAGAGAAAGAAAGTAAGCCACCTGGTCCAGGACTCGAACCGCGGTCAACCGTGTGGGAAACCAGCACCTTTAACCACCATGCCACCTGCCAGCCCCCCCCCATAAATTCCTAAAAAAATATTTTAAAATATAAAAAAGGGGCCAGCAGGTGGCATGGTGGTTAAGGCACTGGACATTCCCCACCTAGCTGACCACAGTTCAAGTCCTGGACCTGGTGGCTTGCTTTCTCACTTTCCCTCTCTCTCTATCTGTGTCACTCTATGGTCAAATTAAAATAAATGAATGAATAAATAATTTTTTTTTAAATATTAAAAAAAAAAAAAGGATTTGTCAGTCCATCTGACCAGCCAGTAGCATAGTGGTTAAAACACATGGCCTACTGCAGTTCGAGTCCCATATTCTGAGGCTTGAAAAGCATGCCAGACATGTGTACATGCATGCCCCAAATCCCAAGAGAATGGAGAAGGGACTGCAGTGTGGCCATTCTCCTTGGGGAGTGATTTTTCACTTTCCCTCTTTCCTTCTCAGTCTCTCTCTTCCCTGGGAGCATATGCAGGCTATGACAAGAAAAAAAAATCTTTTTAAAAAAAAGGGATTAGCCAGTACTGTAGGAACTTTGGCCCTGCACCCACCATCTGGTCTGAAATCACAGCTCAACTTCCCACCCAGTGGGGGCAAAACAAGGCCTTCAGGGAGTGGACCTGCTACCCGGCAGTCTGTGCTGACCCAGCTGCTGTTGGTTCACAGGTGCTTTGACCTCCAAACTGGCCTCAAGTCCTGAAAGGCTCCAGCTTCCTGCTGGCGAGCCTGCCAGGCCTGGAATCACTGCCTCCAGCAAAGCCCAAGGGCCTGCACCTGTCCCACCCACCAGTCTCAAGTGAGGATGAACACCTACTCCTGCCGTTCAGTCTGACAAAGCACACAGCTCACCCACACCCAGCCCCCAACTGTCCCTTCCCAAATCCTCCAAGTCATGTGGCCTGAGGCCGTGGGGCAGGCTGCCCAGTTGGCCTCCAAAGCTAGACCCAGGAGTGGAGAAGGCAGCTCCAGGGGCACAAATGTTCCAGTCACCCTACCTTACAGTGATGCAAGATGAGAACATGGGGTGATCATGCCTGGTCCCAACGGCCCAGAAGGATGGCCAGCATTTTCCTCCCGGCACCACACACTCGCGGCCAGCGACGGACCAGGGCATCCTGGACATTCCCTGCCTCCAGAGCTCATGGAGATAGAGAGCCCTGGCAAGCAGCTTCATCCTGTGTTGAGGAGCCACACTGTTTACCCAGCTCTGGTCACCAGGCTGAGCAGAGTCAGCTCCTGTGTCCACCTGGTCAGCTCGCAGTGAGCTGGCCTAATCCTCCAGGCAGGGCCTCCCTAAAGGAATGTGACTGGGCCCTTTCTCCGCGTGGCACAGTACCCTGGGAACTCTGGTGCCTCCTCCCATTGGTCAGCAAGCAAGCTGGCTGCTCTGCTTCTGGGCTTATTCACAGGATGCTCCTCTCCACGCCCTGTGATGCCAGGAATCCATGACTCGGCTTGAAGTCACAGAGCCAAATGAGTGAGCAAATGCCAGGGAGCCAAGGACTGGGCACCGCCTGTGTATAGGCCAGGAGAGGCACCCTCCGAGATGCCCCTGTCCAGGATCCACAAGCCTTTACACCACTTGGGCCATCTGGCCCTGGGACAAGGACAGGAACAGTTGCCAACAGGGCTGTGAAGTTGCCAAGTAGCACAAAGGTTCTGGCTGGGCAGGGAGGAGGAAGAAGCAGATGTGTAGTATGGAGGTGGTCAGCCCTCCTCCAGACAGAGGCTCTCACGCCCCAGGAGGGTGGGAGAAATGCAAATTCCTGGCCCTCCCAGCCCCGGATTTGGAGGTAGTAGGTAGGTCTAGCTAGGAAGAGGATTCAGAAGGGTGTTTTTTTGTTTGTTTTGTTTTTTGTTGTTGTTGTTTTTTAACTCTTCATGGTGGAAAATATCAGTTGCTTCCAGGAATAGAGGGAAGAGGAATATATTTCCAGATCCCCATCAAGCAGCTTCAAAACAAAACTTAAGGTAACTCTAATATCCTCTCTGCTCCTGCCCACTCCCCACACCAGATTATTTTGCAGCAAGTTCTAGCATGTCATCTGTAAACTGTTCCGCATTCCGTCTAAAAGGTGAAGACTCCTTTATAAACCTAAGTACAGGGGAACCAGCAGATGGCAAAATGGTTATGTCACTAGACTCCTATGTAGTTGACCGTAGTTCAAATCCCAGACCCAGTAGCTTGAAATACCAGGCACACGTATGTACGTGCCCAAAATCCCACGAAAAGAGAATGGAGAAGAAGGGACTGCAGCATGGCCATCCCCCCTCCCCCAGGGGTGGCGATTTCTTGCTTTCCTTCTGTCTCTCTCTCTTTTTTATTTTTTTTGGAGAGGTTTTTGCTATAGGGCATGTGCACTCGCCAGAAAGATAGAGAGGGACAAAGAGACAGAAAGTGAGAAATCACCCCCCAGGGGGATGGCCACGCCACAATCCCTTCTCCTCCCTTCTCCTCTCGGGAGCCTCACACGCACATGCAACTGGTGTGAGTTTAGGCCACCGGTCTGGTACTCAAACTGCGGTTGACTACATGAAAGTCCAATGACATAGCCATTACGCCAACTACTGGTCCCTCCTTCTCTCTGTCTCTCTCCAGCAAGCACACATACTCTACGGCAAAAATTTCTTGGAAAATAAAATAGTAACTAAGAGGCCAGCATTTGGCATAGTGGTTATGTCACTGGACTCCCACATGGACAACCATGGTTTGTGTTCCAGACTCGGTGGCTTGAAAGTCATGCTG
Source organism: Tupaia belangeri chinensis (assembly GCF_000334495.1). NCBI lineage: Eukaryota > Metazoa > Chordata > Mammalia > Scandentia > Tupaiidae > Tupaia > Tupaia belangeri. Next base: position 17,696,434 of record NW_006159616.1, on the reverse strand, counting down.
GCACGTGTGTGCGTACTCCAGATCCTGGGAGGAGAATGGAAGAGAAAGGATTGTGGAGTGGCCATCCCTCCTGGGGGGTGATTTCTCACTTTTCCTCTCAATGTCTCTGTCTCTCTTTCTCTCTGGCGAGCAGACCCTCCCTAAGGTTAAAAACCTCTTTAAAAAAATAAATAAATAAAAGAGGGGCCGGCAGGTAGTGTGGTAGTTAGAGGTGCTGGGCTCCCACATGGCCGACCATGGTTCAGGTCCCAGACCTGGTGGCTTGATTTCTCACTTTCTCTTTCTCGCTCTCACTCTCACTCCCTCTCTGGTCAAATTAAAATAAATAGTTTTTTTTTAATTTTTTTTAAAGAAATAACTACAAAACAATGTATCCACCTAAATTATAATACAAATTCCTTAGTATCAAATATTGAATGCATGCCCAAAATCCTGAAAGGAGAGAAATGGAGAACGGATGTTGTTGTGACCATCCCCATGAAGGGTCCCTGGCAAAACTGCTTTTAAAAAAAGCAAACTACAATACAATTAGCCTACCTTAAAAACAAACACTAATAATTCTTTAATATTATCAAAAGTTTATTCAAGTTTCTCAAACTGTTTTATAAATGTTTTAAAATCGAGCCAGCAGGCGGCACGGTAGTTGGAGCACTGGACTCTCACACAGTTGACTGTGGTTCAAGTCCTAGAACTGGTGGCTTGCTTTCTCACTTTCCCTCTCTCTCTGCCTCTCTCTGGTGAGTACTTATATCAAATTAAAAAATAGTAAGTAAAAATGAATAATTATTTTTTAAAAATGTTTTAAAATCTACATTTGTGAGGGCCAACAAATAGCATGGTGGTTTAAGTGCTTGACTCCCACATGGCCAACTGTGGTTTGAGCCCCAGGCCTGGCAGCCCAAAAATGACAACAAATAAACAAATAAGTAAATAAATAAATAATCTACAAGGACCAGCAGATGATGTAATAGTTACATTGCTGGACTCCAACATGGCACACCGCAGTTTGAGTCTTGGACACAGTTTCAAGACCCAGTCTTGGACCCAGTCTTGAAATTCACTCTGGGTGTATGTGTGTGCATGCCCAAAAGCCTGAGAAAAGAATGGAAGAGAAGGGATGGCAGTGTGGCCATCCCCTGGGGTGCGATTTCTTGCTTTCTGTCTCTCTAGTGAGCACGCATGCCCTATAATAAAAGTCTCTCTAAAAAAAAAAAAAAAATCTACATTTGTAGGGTCCAGCAGATGGTGTCGTGGTTAAGGTGCTGGACACCCATGTGGCTGACTACTGCTCAAGTCCCAAACCTGGTGATTTGAAAATCACATGGTCACATGTGCATGCATGTTCAAAACACAGGAGAAGAATGTAAGGGATTGAGAGGAGGCCATCCTCTCAGGGAGTGATTTCTCATTTTCCTTTTCTTTCTTTCTTTTTTTTTTTTTTGTTGGAGAGGTTTTTTGCTACAGGGCGCGTGCATTAGCCAGACAGACAGAGAGACAGACAATGAGAAATCACCCCCCAAGGGGATGGCCACACCGCAATCCCTTCTCCTCCATTCTCCTCTCAGGATCTTGGGCACGCACACACATGCACCTGGCGTGAGCTTAAGCCATCGGGTCTAGGACTCGAACCACGGTCAACTACATGGGAGTTCAGCGACATAGCCATTACGCTAACTGCTGGTCCCTCCTTTTCAAGGTCTCTCTCACTTGAGCACAAGAGCCCTATGGCAAAAAAAAAAAAAAAACTACATTGTAGACTCTAATGAAATATTAGGACAGACTTCAAAGAGTTCATGAAAAATAAAAGTACAAGTTGATTTTATAACAAAAAAATTTTTGAAATCCATTTTCATTAATATACATTTGCATGAATTTTTTGAAGATCCCCCCACCTTTACATTAAAAAAAAAAAAAACCTACATTTCTAACAAACTGTCCCAGTTATTCTTATGTAAAGCTGAGACAAAATATTAGGACAGACTTCAAAGAGTTCATGAAAAATAAAAGTACAAGTTGATTTTATAACAAAAAAATTTTTGAAATCCATTTTCATTAATATACATTTGCATGAATTTTTTGAAGATCCCCCCACCTTTACATTAAAAAAAAAAAAAACCTACATTTCTAACAAACTGTCCCAGTTATTCTTATGTAAAGCTGAGACAACCTGTATGGTCCCCCCCCCCCCCCCCCCCCAGGCTTCTCCCAAAGCCCTATGCCATAGAGAATGTGGGTACCACAGGAAAAGGCAATTGCTGGATTGATTGAAACCAGGCACTGGTCAGTGCATGCAGAGCCCGGGGCTATGGCCCACTTACAAGGTCAGGCTAGACCGTGCACACGGGCTTTCCCAGACACAGGCGCCCTCAGCCACAAACACTGTCTTCACACAGGGTCTCCACAGCCTGGCAAGAGGGGAGCCAGCACTGTGTACCGTTTTATACAGTGTTCCAGAATACTTTCTATAAATCAGTTTCTATACTTTCATTAATCCTAATGGTAAGCCAAAGACAGAACCCCAAGGGGGAAAAATTCCAACCCTAACACATCCTAAAATTCACATCCACTCAACATTTGTTGGTAGGACTACAGACACCAGGCACTATGTGGCGCTTCCTGGCACTGTGTGGTACATCGTGACCTCTGATCCTGGTAGACTTGCACCTCAGAGCAGGGAAAATAAACCAAAACCCTCTAGATTTCACACATCTACCTACAAATAAAGGACTTCAGGGTTATCTGCCTGCTAGGTGTGTCCACAACACAGTCCTTCCTATTAGCTAGCTTGTTTGAGAGTTTAGGAGCTTGCTTTGGAATCCCTCCCTACCCCAAGGAAGGTCTACCAGTAAATCCTGATTTTTATTTTTGATTTTTAAAATTTACTATTGGGTATGTGTGTTCCCCAGAGTCACAGAGAGAGATAAAGTGAGAAAGCACCTCATGGGGAAATGGCCACACCACAATCCTTTTTCCTCCATTTTCCTCTAGGGATTTTGTTATTTTTGTTGTTGTTTAGGAGAGATTTTTGCTATAATGCATGTGTGTTCACCAGAGAGGCAGAGAAAGTGAGAAATCACCCCCCAGGGGGGATGGCCAAGGTGCAATCCTTTCTCCTCTATTCTCCTTTTGGGATTTTGGACATGCACACACACCCAGCATGTGTATCAAGCCACCAAGTCCAGGACTCAAACCACGTCAACCATGTGGGAGCCCACACCTTAACCATTATGCCTCCTGTTGGCCCCTAGTGTAATTTCCAAGCTGCAGGGTCCAAGACTCAAACTACACAGTCAACCATGTGGGATCCAGCAGCCTTAACCTCCACACCACTTGCTAGCTCCACACTCTGATTTTTTAATCCTATATGTTGCACTGTCCATAAAACAGCAGTTAGCCACAGTCGGCTATTTACATTTATATGAATGACACTTCATGCAATTAAAAATTCAGTTCCTGGACCCAGCAGATGGCATAATGGTTCCCTTGCTGGACTCCCACATAGTCGACTTTGGCTAGAGTCCCGGCCCTGGTGGCTTGATACTCCTGCTGGGGACAAATTGCCCTGGTGGCTTGATACTCATGCTGGGTACATATGTGCGCATGCCCAAAATCCTGAGAGGAGAAGGGAAGAGAAGGGATGGCGGTGTGGCCATCCCCCCCAGGGCAGTGATTTCTCGCTTTCTGTCTCTGTCTCTCTGGCAAGTGCACACACCCTATAGCAAAAATCTCTCAAAAAAAAAGAAAAAAAGAATTAGATCCAGGCCTAAAGTCATAGAGCTGAAGCAGGAGGCACAGTACCAGCACTGGATACCATGCTGGATACCATATGGAACGTCAGAGTTTATTTCTCATGTCGATCTGTACATGCCAAATGCACATGTGCATGCCTGTATCCTGACTAGCTGGGAAAGGCTGGAGTGAGATCATCGTGAGACCTTACTGAGGGTCTTGCTTGTCTTCCTCTCTCTCTTGGAGACTTCCCTGGCGTGTTCAGGGAAGTTATACTCTAAACTCCATCTTCTAGACTCCCAAATTACTCAGACAATACTTGATCTCTTAAGATTTTTTTTTTTTTTATTTTTAAACCACTTCTCACCTCAAGCCTTTTCTTTCTCATGCTAATTTCAGAAGCCATTTCAAAGCTGAGGTGTGGCCTGGCATGGGCTTCCTGTGGTTTTTATTTTTTACCTTAAAAATTTTTTTTTTGGTTCTCTTTTTGGGGCATTTTTGTCTAGTTTATTTTTTTTTCCTTTTCCTTTATTTTTTTAACCTTACTTTCCCACTCTGCTCTTCACTCTAGATAGGCCTAGGTACACGGTAGCCAAGCATCTAAATACTTTTAGTCATCGAAATCCTCAACGCTTACTAAACCTGCATTAAGGAAGAAACTTCTTTAAATCTGAACTCATAATCTCCTTCTGTGGATACCATGTTGCGAAGCACAGTAGAGGAGAGATTTTTATCACAGAATGACCAGACACCACCGCAGAGGCACAAGAAATAAGAGAAACCAAGAAAATATCTCTCCCCTAAGGGAAAAGAACAATCCTTCATCATCAACAGATAGTACAGTAGAACTCATAGAAATGTCTGATAAAGAATTCAGAATATTCTTAGTGACAAAACTAAATGAGATTCAAGAGCTGTATCTCCAGAAGATGCAGGAGAAAAGAGAGAATGAGTTCCAGGAGGTGAGGAAGTTCTTGCATGATCTGAAAGAGGAAATACACATCATAAAAAAGAATCAAATAGAGCTGTTAGAGATAAGACTGCAATACAGGAAATCAAAACCTCCCTCGAAAGTATTAAAAGCAGATTAGTCCATGCAAGAGATCGAATCTTAGATGTTGAAGGCAAAACTTCTGACTTAGAAAAAACAACCAAAAGAACTGAGAAAATAACCCAAAAAATGAGAAAACTATACGAGAAATACTAGATACCATTAAGCACCCAAACATCCAGATAATCAGTATCCCAGAAGGTGAAGAAACTAATAAGGGTATTGATAATCTATTCCTGGAAGAAAACTTTCCAAATCTAGAGACGCATTCAAATATCCAGACCAAAGAATCAACCCAAGATCTTCTCCAAGGCACATCATAGCCAGATTGGCAAAATCCACAGACAAAGACAACATACTAAAATTGGCAAGAGTGAAACATCAGGTTACCTATAAAGGTTATCCTATTAGGCTAACACCGAACCTCTTATCAGATACAATGCAAGCAAGGAAAGAATAGGAAAATATATTCAAAGTGTTAAGTGAAAAACAGTTTCAACCAAGAATACTATACCCAGCAAGATTATCCTTCATATGGAAAGAAAGGATAAAAACACTCTCAGAAAAATAAGACCTAAAAGAATTTGCCAATACCAGACTCACTGTTCAAGAAGTTCTGAAAGGAATGCTCTACCAGGAAAACTAAAAGACACATATTAATGAAATAAGAGAGCAAAAAGCAACCAAGAAAATGACCAACTTAATACTAGGAACAAAAAATATCAATAATAACATTCACTGTTAACTTCCAGGATTTAAATGGGAAGACCGGACCACAGTAACTGCAAATTCGACAGAAGAGAGATTGAACCTAAGACTGAACTAGTGAAATAGAATTTCTTGACTTTTAAGTAAAACATTACTGATTTTTTTTTACTATGCTTTATTTTCCCAATTTAAGGATTTTGCTTTCTTTTGAGCTGTTGATAGGTTCAGCAATTTGTTAAAATATTTTTTCTTGTTTGTTTCTATAAATGGAAACATAAACTTTTCTTCCTTCCTGACCCCTCTGGAATTGGAAAATATTTGGGAGTATTCTTATTTTGTGGCAGAAGGGTTATTTGCATAAGTTCAATAATACCTCTTGGGGACCAACAGTTAGCATAATGGCTATGTCACTGAACTCCCATGTAGTCTACTGGATGCGCTAATGACTACGTCACTGGACTCCCATGTGGTCAACTGCGACTCGAGTCCCAGACCCGGCGGCTTAAACTCACGCCAGCGCCTGTGCGTGCATGCCCAAGATCCCGAGAGGAGAATGGAGAAGGGATTGCAGTGTGGCCATCCCTCCTGGGGAATAATTTCTCGCTTTCTCTCTTTCTGGCGAGTGCATGCACCCAATAGCAAAAACCTCTCCAAAAAAGGAGAAAAAAATAACAATAATAATAATAATACCTCTTGCATTGAATCCAAAATTGGAAAATACTCGTTACTGGACAGGGCTTTGACGGGAATGTCATATCTGAAGATTTACCAGAAAACTATGAAACTAAGGTGGATCTCAAGTAAGCCAACAGAAGCTTTTGGAAAGACGGCCTGGCACCATAAACAGTTCCGCCTGGAAGAGAGGATTAGAGAAGCTACACGAAAGAATTTGTACCATAAAATAACCTGGAGGTTTCCAGCCCAGCATTGTAATCAGTAGAGACTGCAAAAGAGCAGCCACAACCAGGGGATTATCTTGAAGAAGGCTTTGAAGGAAGAAAAAGAGACTGCTCTTTGCTAAAAGATGGTATATCACAGAATACTTGGTAGGCAGGGCTGAATTGAGAAGGTTTATATGTGACTTGTGTGCTGGGCATTTGGTTTTCAAAAGTTTGAGTAGCTGACATGCAAATATTTTCTTTTCTTTTCTTTTCTTTTTTTTTTTTTTTTTTGGAGAGATTTTTGCTATAGGGCGCGTGCACTCGCCAGACAGACAGAGAGAGACAGAGAGACAGAAAGCAAGAAATCAACCCCCAGGGGGGATGGCCATGCCGCAATCCCTTCTCCTTCATTCTCTTCTCGGGATCTTGGGCACACATGCACACACGCCCGGCATGGGTTTAAGTCACTGGGTCCGGGACTCCAACCATGGTTGACCACGTGGGAGTCTTGCAAAACAGCCATTACGCTAACTGCTGGTCCCGACATGTAAATATTTTCTCAAAAATATTTAAAACCATACTGTCTCTATTGTTGTAGAGTCCCAAAATTATAACAAATATTTTGAACATTATCTTTAAAATTCAGTTTTTTTTAATTTTGAAAGTTGTTTAACTGTTGGGACCAGCAGTTAGCGTAATGGCTATGTCGTTGGACTCCCACATAGTCGACCACGGTTCGAGTCCCGGACCCAGTGGCTTAAATTCACGCCGGGTGCGTGTGTGTGCATGCCCAAGATCCCGAGAGAAGGGATTGCGGCATGACCATCTCCCCTGGGGGTGATTTCTCGCTTTCTGTCTCTATGTCTCTCTCTTGTCTGGCGAGCGTACGTGCCCTATAGCAAAAACCTCTCCAAAAATAGGGGAAAAAAAAGTTGTTTTAACTGTCAAGAACTATGAAGTATGAGCAAATTTTTTTAATATGTAAAGTAAATGTTTGTAGGAAAATATAATAATTAATTAATTATTTATTTAAAATCTTTAAAAACTATCAGGTGGTTGGAAAGGTAATGATGTATTTTTTCTATGCAGAAATGTGTCATGACTTTTCCAACAACCCAATAATAATTCATTTTTTAAATAAAATAAAAAGTGTTTTAGTCAAGTAAAAATCAGCTACTCCCGCATCAGGCCACATTTCAAACATTCAACAGCCACATGCAGCCAGTGTAGACAGGGAAAATTCCTGTCACTGTAGAGAAAATTCTAGAAGACAGCACTGCTCTACAATGTCAGACTTTTTCTTTTCTTTTTCTTTTTTTTTTTTTTTTTTTGCTGTAAGGTATGTGCACCCGCCAGAGAGAGACAGAGAAAGGGAAAACAGGAAATCACCACCTGGGGGGATGGCCACGCCACAATCTCTTCTCCTCCATCCACCTGTCAGGATTTTGGGCACATGCACCCAGCACGTTCTCAAGCCACTCCAGGACCTAAATCGCACAGTTAGCCATATGGGATCCAGTGCCTTAACCTCCATGCCACATGCTGATTACCAGAGAGACAGTGAGAGGGAAAGTGAGAAATTAACGCCCAAGATGGTCGTATCACAATCCTCCATTATCTTCCTGGAATTTTGGGCACACACACCCAGTGTGATTTTTTTTTTTTGGGGGGGGGGCAGAGGAGAGGTTTTCGCTATAGGGCGCGTGCGCTCGCCAGACAGACAGAGAGAGACATAGAGACAGAAAGCGAGAAATCACCCCCCAGAGGGGATGGTCACGCCACAATCCCTTCTCCTCCATTCTCCTCTCGGGATCTTGGGCACACACGCACATGCGCCCAGCATGAGTTTTAAGCCACCGGATTCGGGACGCGAACCGCGGTCGACTACGTGGGAGTTGAGCGACATAGCCATTATGCTAACCGCTGGTTCCCACACCCAGTGTGATTTTCAAGTCACCAGGTTTGGGACCCGAACCACAGTTAGCCACGTGAGAGTCTATGCTGTAATCACTATGCAACCTGTTGGCCCAGCCAATGTCAGACTTTTTATTATTATTATTATTTACATTTTCCCATAGGGCGCAAGGGAGAAAGTGAGAAAGCAAGTCACCAGGTCCAGGATTCAAATGGTAGTTGGCCATGTGGGAGTCCAGCACCTCAACCACCACATCACCTGCTGGCTCCTCGATATCAGATTCTGTTTGTTTTTTGAGGGAGACTTTTGCTACAGGGCAATGTGCGCTTGCTGAAGACAGAGAGAGATGGAGACAGAAAGCGAGAAATCCTTGCCCCAGGGGCAATGGCCACACTGCAAACCCTTCTCCAGTCTCCTATTAGGATTTTAGGTATGCACACACACACGCCCAGTGTGAGTCTCAAGCTGCCAGATCCGATGACCTGAGTCTAGTGTCTTAACCACTACACCACTTGCTGGCCCCTCAGTGTCAGACTCTTAACAGACCACTTGTCACCTGCTGTGTCCTTCAACTTTATTTCAACATCCTGAAGGAGCCCACACTGATGCCATGATTAATTAATTTCTTTTTTTTTTGGAGAGATTTTTGCTACAGGGCACGTGCTCTTGCCAGAAAGACAGAGAGAGACAGAGAGACAAAAAGCGAGCAATAACTCCCCTCGTGGGTAGGCCATCCACAATCCCTTTTCCATTCTCCTCTTGGGGTCTTGGGCGCGCGCACACACACACACACACACACACACACGCCCAGCATGAGTTTAAGTCACCGGGTCTGGGACTCGAACCATGGTCGACTACATGGGAGACCAGCAACATAGCCATTACGCCAACTGCTGGTCCTGTTATGATTAATTTTTATGATGGCGAGGCCAGCAGGTGGACTAGCGATTGAGGCGCTAGACTCCCACATGGTTGACTACATTTTGAGTTCCGGACCCAGGAGCTTGAAACTCATGCCGGGTGCATGTGTGCACACTCAAACTCCCAAAAGTAGAATGGAGGAGAAGGAATTGCAGTGTGGCCACCCTCCCTGGGGGTGATTTCTCACTTTCTGTCTGTCCAGTGAGCACATGAGCCCTATAACAAAAATCTCTCCCAAAAAAACCAAATTATCTCTTGACAGAATATAAGCCAAATCTTGGCGGAGCCATGGGAAACAACACAGCGACAAGAATACTTGGAAGGGAAATCACCCACCAGTTGCCATCCTATTTTTGAATTTTTGAATTCTGACTTTTTTTAAGGTTTTTAAAATTCATTTATGTCTTCCATTTGAAAGACAAAAAGAGAGGTACCCCAAACAGGGTCTTCATGCCATAGACCACCCCCAGTATCAGTCACTCCGGATCATGGGCAAATTGGCACGTGCCCAGCGTGCTCAGGGAGGTCCAGGTAGAGATGTAAACACAGAACCCGGGCCTTCCTTCACCGGCCCAGTTGCACTGACACTGCACCTCCACATCACTTTCCCCCTTCCAACCACTTGCCTTCTGCTCCCTCAGCAGGTCAAGGTCCCTCCAGAACCAGCAGACGGCAGAGCAGTTACATCGCTGGATGCCCCCATGGCCAGTCACAGGTCAAGTCCCAGACCTGGTGGCTTGAAAGTCACGCCAGGTGTGTGTGCATGCATGCCCCAAATCCCAGGAGGATAGTGGAGGAGAAGGGATTGCAGAGAGGCCATGCCCCCCGGGAATGATTTTTTACATTCCCTCACTGTGTCTGTCTTTCTCTCTCCCGGGGAGCACACACACCTTCAGGCAAAAACCTCTAAAAAAAAAAATCTTTTTTTTAATTCTCACTTTCAAAACCTGTTTTTAAAAAAGTCAAGGGCTCTACCCCCTGAGAGCCTCATTTTCCCTACTTGTAAAATGACAGAGCTGAGCACAGGGATCTATAAAGGCCCATTCTAGAACTCGGAGTCTAACAAGTAAAAAAGTAACCTGCTAACTAAACATTAATTAGCATTGCTCAAATTAAACCAAAGCAAAAACACTCTTTTAAGATTTTAATTGCTTGGGACCAGCAGCTAGCGTAATGGCTATGTCGCTGGACTCCCATGTAGTAGACCACGGTCAAGTCCTGGACCCAGTGGCTTAAACTCATGCCAGACGCGTGTGCGTGCGTGCCCAAGATCCCAAGAAGAGAATGGAGGAGAAGGGACTGCGGCGTGGCCATCCCCACTGGGAGGTGATTTCTTGCTTTCCATCTCTCAGTCTCTGTCTTTCTGGCAAACACACAAACGCACGCGCCCTATAGCAAAAACCTCTCCAAAAAAATTAAAAGATTTTAAATGCTGTTCCAGAACCTGCATCTCTTTGGGCTGAATTGAAAGGCAAAAACAATGCCTCACAATGACCCAGCTTCCCATAGTTTGGGCTCCCAAAGGTAAACCACCCCCTTTGTGAGCTTACATTTGTACGTGCCCAAAACTGCCATCCCCACAGGGGTGGGGTGGGGTGGGGTGATTTCTCACTTTCTCTGTGTGTCTCTCTCTGTGTCTCTTGCAAGCATGTATACTCTATTGCAAAAATCTCTCTTAAAAAGAAAAAAAATATATTAATTCTCATTGGACCAGCAGGTGGTATGGCAGTTAAGGCAGCTGGATCCCACATGGGGGAATGTACAAGAGAGCCCCAAACACAGAGACTAGGAAAATATGCCAGGCACGTGTGCAAGCATGCCTAAATCCTAAGGGAACAGAAGAAAAGGGATGACAGTATGGCCATTCTCCAGGGGTAGGGGTTGGGAGGTGGGTGATTTCTCACTTTCAAAACCTATTACAAAAAAAAAGGATTGTGGGAGCCGGCAAGGGACATGGTGGTCAAGGTGCTGGACTCCCACATAGTCAACCACAGCTCAGGTACCCAGCCTGGTGGCTTGCTCTCTCCCTTTCCCTCTGTCTGTCTCTGGTCAAATAAAGCTGGCAGGTGGTATGGTGGTTGAGGTGCTAGACTCCCACATGGCTGACCATGGTTTGAGTCCAGGACCTGGCGGGACTGCTTTCTCACTTTCCCCTCTGTCTCTCTCTGGTCAAATTAAAACTAATAATAATTATAAATTAAATTAAATTAAATAATCTTTAAAATAATAACAAAATTAAACAAATAAATATATTTCTTAAAAAGATATAAATCCTCAAAATAGCCCTAAGACAGGTACCATAACTATCTCCAACTTACGGATAGGAAAACTGAGGTTAAGTAAGGTTAAGGAATGTACCTACAGTCACACAGCACCACCCAGAGGCAGAGCTGAGATACAAACCCAAGTCATTGGCTTCCTGAGCCTGTGTCCCCCTTTTGAGATAAAAAGAATACCTATCCAGATGGCGTATTGGTTACATTGCTGGCCTCCCAGATAGTCAACCATGGTTCTAGTCCAGACTTGGAGGCTTAAAACTCAAGCCAGGCATGTGTGCGTGCGTACCCAAAATCCCAAGAGAAGAATGGAGAAGGGATTACAGGATGGTGAGCCCTCCTTGGGGGTGATTCCTCACTTTCTGTTTGTCTCTCTCTGTCTCTCCAGCGAGCACACGCACAATCTAAAAAAAAAAAAAAAAAAAAACTTTATTCACTGACTCTCAACATGCCAGCCGTTCTGCCATTCAGACAACACCTTTTTTTAAAAAATAATTATTTTACTTTATTTATTTATTTATTTATTTATTTTAATTTGACCAGAGAGGGACAGAGAGAGAGAAAGTGAGAAATCAAGCCACCAGGTCTGGGACTCAAACTGCGGTCAGCATGTGGGGGAGTCCAGCGCCCCTAGCCACCATGCCACCTGCCAGCCCCCAAACAACACCTTTTAATTTAGGTTTTTGCTACAGGGTCCATGCGTACACCAGAGAAAAACAGAGTCAGAGAGAAGTGCGAAATCCCTCCCAGAGGGGATGTCCACATCGCCACTCCTCCTCCATTCCCCCTCAGGATTTGGCCAGGCATGCACAGGGGCCCATGACTGAAGTCCAGGACTCAAAGAGTGATTGGCCATGTGGGAGTCCAGAGCATTAACCACCACACCACCTGCTGGTCCTGCTATACTTTTTGTTAATTTAACCCACAGAACAACTCGTGAGAAAATAGTGGCACAGAAAGGTTAAGCATGCTTCAGGTCCCATGGCTAGCAAGGGACAGGGGTTAAATCTATCCCCCAGGCCTAGGACTGCAGAGCCAACCATAACCACCACCCTAGCCTGCTTTTAAAGCTCCTATTCTGGGGGACCAGCAGTTAGCGTAATGGCCATGTCGCTGGACTCCCACGTAGTCGACCGCGGTTCGCATCCCGGACCCGGTGGCTTAAAACTCACGCTGGGCACGTGTGCATGCGTGCCCAAGATCCTGAGAGGAGAATGGAGTAGAAGGGATTGCGGCGTGGCCATCCCCCCTTGGGGGTGATTTCTCGCTTTCTGTCTCTCTCTGTCTGTCTGGCTAGCACACGCGTCCTATAGCAAAAACGTCTCTAAAAAAAAAAAACAGCTCCTATTCTGGGACCGGCAGATGGCATAATGGTTATGTTGCTGGACTCCTATGTAGTTGGCCTTGGTTCAAGTCCCAGACCAAACGGCTTAAAACTCATGCCGGGCACATGTGCGTGCATGCCCAAGATCCCAAGAGGAGAGTGGAGGACAAGGAATTGCAGCGTGGTCATCCACCTGGGGGGTGATTTCTCTGCCGGGGTCCAGCCTGCCCTACCGGGTCGGACTCCTCCATTTCTCATTTTCTGTCTCTCTCTCTCTCTCTGTCTCTCCAGCAAACACCTATACAAAAACAAAGCTTCTATTTCTCCAACAGCTTCCAAAGAGACAACACATGAGCACCCAATTTTCCATATTTATGGGGATTTTAGTATCCTCATCCTGCTAGACTGTGACCCCCTTAAGGCAGTGACCGAATTTTCCCCGCGTTGGTTTCCCTTCTGGCGCTTTGCTCCTTGGCGGTGTCAGTGAAGCCTTGTTAAAGCTTGGCTGTACTAGGCCAGGAGGCTCTTCTTACAACTCGGGGTGTCAGCTCAGATGTCCTTAAAGGGCTCCCCACGCTAGTATAGCCACTCTCCAATGTCCTGCATTTTCTTTGAGTCAAGCGCAAGTGACCATGGCCCTCCTCAGCCCCTCACCCTTTCTGTTCTACACCTGAGGCTCACCTACACCTGAGGTTCACTTCAGCCAAGCATCCATCGGGAGACAATACGGATGAATTAGACAGCAAGCAGCAGCCAGGCAGGTTCAGTGAGTAAGAAAAAACACATACATACACATACACGCACAAGCTTTTGGATGCATGGAAGAAGCTAAGACTACACAAGAACCTATTAACTGTCATAAGTTGGATGAAAAAATTATGTACAGACTATTCATCATCCTGACGATGGAAACGACAGCACAGCCTTCCGCGATTATTTAAATCAACAATTTCTTTATTTGAGAGAGCAGGAGAAAGCTCTTGGGGGAGTTGCCTCCAGGGCTCTTGAAGCTGACCTTATAGAATTACTCCCTCTCTGGCAACCTCAATTTCCTCCTCCAGATAGTGTGAGGGGTGGAGGTCCCTATCCTCCAGCCTCCCTGGGAGGCTGGGCAAACTAAGTGATTGGACACAGATACAAGCTCTTCACAGATGATGAAGCCCAAGGTCCCAGCCTGTACTCGGGCTTCAAGGAACTGATTCTAGGCTCAGCCCTCTCTCAGTATCAGTCACTTTCATTTTCTGTAGACCCATGGGGCCAAAACAGCCACATTGCCAATAACAAAGTGAACAGCAGGGTTTCCCCAAAGATTTTTCCCTCTGTAGAAAAGTCAAAACTGACCTTGAGGGTAGGAAAGAACTTGACCTGACCTGGATTGGGAAAAAAGAACTCCAGTACTTAACTCTATGCTCAGAGGCAGGCAGATGTTAACATCCACAGGAAAGTATTGTACCATAGAGGACTTGGATGGGACCCAAGGCTAGTGTGAAGCCACCCCACATGTGGGGAACCCACCCCTAAAACAGGAAGCGGCTTTCACTCTTGGTGGTTCATCAAGCAGGATAGGCCCCATTGCAGGCTATACCGCCTGTACGCAGAACGGAAAGTCCAGGCTCCTTACCCTTATTTAGCTCATGCACAAAAATGCCAGCTTGCCTCTGCTTCCCAAGAGAACAACAGAGTAACCTTGAGGCTGCCCTCCCCACCTCCTATGGTAAAATGAACTAGCTCCTGATCTCCAGCTTCCTCTGGGGGCCTCGTCTATCTACTCAGTAGCCAGCGGAGGAAATGGGGGGAGGGAGGCGGTGCACGCTTAGACGAACAACCCTTTGCCCCTATTGTGTAAGGAGCCTCCAGGCCCAATGGACCACTCATCCCCGTTTCTTAGCAGTAAACTGAGGGTCAGAGTATTAGCTGCTCTTCCTTTCAACACCGACTCTCCCAAAACCGGGGTACCTACAGCCCCCTCCCATAAGGGCACCCACCGAAAAGCTCTCATGGCTCCGCCTTTGGATAGCTCTACACGACCTCAAGGAGACTAAGCGGGGACACTGGGCTGAGGCTCCGAGGCGCTCAGGGACCGGACCCTCGCTCGTTCCTACGCCGCTTCCTCGCCCAACGGCCGGGTAAGCGCGGCCGCCGCCCTAGGGATGC
>NW_006159616.1:17680020-17681419 GCF_000334495.1 Tupaia belangeri chinensis | reverse complement strand
GGGACCGGGCGGAAAGCCGGCCGGGGGGAGCCGACAGGGACCTCTCGGCGTCCGAGGCAATACGAGGCGTATCCAGACCATCGGCGAGGGTCCAAGGGCTGCGGCGCGAGAAGCCGAGGCACAACCCACGCCCGAGCCCAGAGGCGGGGGCGGCATCAACAGTGGGGATCCCCGGGTGCGGGCGGCATCGATGGGCTGGGGCTGCCGGGCCGGGCCAGGATGACGATCCGGCGCGGCGTGGGTCCCTCTCTTACCGGCAGATCTGGATGGCGGACGGCGTCTCAGCGGCGAGGCCCGACATGCTGGCGGCTGCGGCGGCAGCACAGGCGGCGAGGGCCGCGGCTGGGCGTTGCTTCCAGAAGGTTCGGTGGCGGTTGCGCGGTGCCGGTGCGGAGAAGGCCTACGAGTCCTGACGGCCGTGGCAGATTCCCTCGCGACCCCGAAAGAACCTGCCGGCTGGGTGCGAACCGCGGAGCTGGGCGGACGCGTCGGATCACCTCCCAGCGCGGCGGCAAATATTTGTGCGGGGCGTTCCCGCCGCCCGCGCCGGCGATTCGCTGCCGGCGCCCAGCCCTGGGCGGACGAATGAGGTCAACACTCCTGGCCAGACCCGAGCGCCAGGCAGGCAGGCAGGCGGATCTGAAATGCCCCCGCCCGGCTCCCGTCGCCCCATCGGTAGCCTTAATGTCGGCCATAAAAGAAAATTAAAAGCGATTTCCCATAAGCGAGGATTTATGGCCGCTGCTGGGAAGCACATGCACACATCAAACGGAAAAAGGCCCTTGCGGCGGCAGCAGCACAAAGCCTCATGAGGTGAACTGCAGAGAAGGAGGGAACAGCGTCTGGCTACGTCTTCCGCTGCACACGCCCTCCAGTTCTCCAGAAAGACCCCGGGAGCCTTGAGCGGCTGAGGGCGGTGCACATACTGCAGTTGCAGTGACAATCCTAATGATACGGATCTGGTTTACTGCACACCATATGCCCTGGGATAAAGTCAAGGGCAGGTCAGAGTTAAAATATCCACCGAAAAAAAAAAAAACGCCAGGGAAAAAGGCCGTCACCTCTTCGCATTGGAATGCCAGAGCGCTCTCTACTTCCTGAACAGTTGGACTTTTTCCAAGTTTTCTACGATGAACATACAGATTTGTGTTCAGATTTTTTTCTTTTAAGATTTTTTTAAACTTTATTTTATTTGACCAGAGAGGGACAGAGTGAGAGACAGAGAGAGGGAAAGCGAGAAAGCAAGCCACAAGGTTTTGGACTCTAACCACAGTTGGCCATGTGTGAGTCCAGCTCCCTTAACCACCACGCTTCCTGCTGTCCCAAGACTTTTTTTTTTTTTTTTGAGAGGTTTTCGCTATAGGGCGCGTGCGCTCGCCAGACAGACCGAGGGACAGAA
>NW_006159616.1:17679223-17679870 GCF_000334495.1 Tupaia belangeri chinensis | reverse complement strand
ACATAGCCATTTCGCTAACTGTTGGGTTCCAAACTTTTTTTTTTTTTTTTTTTTTTTTTTTTTTTTTGAAGGAGAGATCTTTTGCTATAGGGACGTGTGTATTCACTTAATAGAGAGGGAGAAAGAGAGGCAAAGCAAGAAATCACTCCCCGGGGTTATAGCCATGCTCAGTCCTTTTTCCTAGGGATTTTGGTCATGCACACACATACGCCCTGCGTTAGTTTTAAGCCACCAGGTGCTGGACTTGAAACACAGTCAACTATGTGGGAGTCCAGCAATGTAACCATTACACCATCTGTGGTTCCTTCTTTTAAGATTTTTGCCATAGGATACATGTAAATACAGGAGAGAAAGAGGAGGGAATGGGAAATCACGGGATGGGGTGAAATGACCATGAGGCAATCCATTATTCTCTGTTCTTCCTTCCAGATTTTGGGCATATGTGCACTTACGACCCCTGTGATTTTAAGTCACTGGGTCCAGGACTTGAACCACAGAGGCAGCCATGTGGGATTCAGTGCCCTAGCCACCATGCCATCCGCTGGTACAAGTGCTCAGATTTTTTAAAACCCACAATACTCAAATCTCTCCAGTGCAATTTTTTTTTTTTTTTGGAGGAATTTTCCGCTAAGGATGCTGGCGCCCCG
>NW_006159616.1:17663996-17679192 GCF_000334495.1 Tupaia belangeri chinensis | reverse complement strand
GACAGACAGACAGAGACATAGAGACAGAAAGCGAGAAACCACCCCCCGGGGGGATGGCACGCCGCAATCCCTTCTCCATTCTCCTCTCGGGATCTTGGGCGCGCACCCACACGCGCCCGGCGTGAGTTTTAAGCCACCATGTCCGGGAATCGAACCGCGGTCGACTATGTGGGAGTCCTGCAACATAGCCATTACGCTAACTGCTGGTTCCCCAGTGCAATTTTTTTTAAGAATAACTTTTTGTTTGTTTAAATTGTTTGTCCCAAAGAGGGACAGACTGAGAAAGGGAGGAAAAGTAAGATAGAGAGAAAGGGAAAGAAAGAAAGAGACAGTGAAACCAGGTCCAGGTCCACAGTCAGCCATGCAGGAGTCCAGCACCCCCAACAACCACATCACTTGCCAGCCAGTGCAATTTGAACAATCCATTAATGCTAAACCAAGTGAACATGAAGATGTGTCTCTTCCTGGTAATGCCTTTCAGGAGGAAAAATTATTGAGACCAGCAGTTAGCATAATGGCTGTTGCTGGACTCCCATGTAGTTGACTGCGGTTCGAGTCCCGGACCCAGTGGCTTAAACTCTCACCGGGCGTGTGTGCATGTGTGCCCAAGATACCGAGAGGAGAATGGAGGAGAAGGGATTGCGGCATGGCCATCCCCCCAGGGGGTGATTTCTCACTTTCTGTCTCTCTCTGTCTTTCTGGTGAGCGCACGCACCCTATAGCAAAAAAAAAAAAAAAAACTCTCCAAAAAAAGAATGAAAAATTCTTAGTGACATAATCTTGAAATCACAAACCTGATTTGGGCAACCCATAGCATGCTCTAGAAGTCTTAGGAACAGAGGGAACAGCCCAAATCTGGTCTTTCTGTGATTTCAAAAGTATGACACTAAGAATCTTGTTTCCTACCATGAATTAAGCTGAGGAAGCATCAAGGATCACTAAGCCTTGTGTAAACACCACCTTTTCCCAATATGGGTTCCAAAATGTGTGGAAGCAATAACCGGCTTTGAAGCTTTGAGCAAAGCAGCTTCCCTGGCTGTTTTTTGTTTTGTTTTGTTTTGTTTTCAAGAATTATTTAATTGCATTTGTTTTCATTTTTTAATTTGACCAGAGAGAGAGAGAAAGGGAAAGGGAGAAAGCAAGCCTCCAGGTTCGGGACTTGAACCACAGTTGACCATGTGGGAATCAAACACCTTTAACCACACCACCCACCAGCCCAGCTTCCTTGTGTTAAGTGGAAGTAATGATATTCACCTTCCAGGGACCAGCAGGTGGCCTAGTGGTTAGGCACTGGGCTCCCACATGGCCAACCATGGTTCAAGTCCCAGACGTGGTGGCTTGAAAATCATTCCGGGAGTTGGGACCAGCAGTTGAAGTAATGGCTACGTTGCTGGATTCCCATGTAGTCAACCGCGGTTCGAGTTCCGGACCCCATGGCTTAAACTCATACCGGACACATGTGCATGCATGCCCAAGATCCCGAGAGGAGAAGGGATTGCGGCGTGGCCATCCCTCCTCCCTGGGGGGTGATTTCTCACTTTCTGTCTCTCTGACTCTATCTTTCTAGTGAGCGCATGGGCCCTATAGCAAAAACCTCTCAAAACAAAAATTATTCCAGGAGTATGTGCATGCATGCCCAAAATCCTAGGAGGAGAATGGAAGGAAAAGGATTGTGGCATCCTTACTTTCCCTTTCACTGTCTCTTTCTGTCTCTGTCTCTCTCCAGCAAATGCATGCACTCTGCAGCAAAAACCTTTAAAAAAGAAAAAAAAAAAAAAAAACTGGAGGCATGGTGGTTAAAGGCACTGGACTCTCACATGGCTGACCACAGTTCGAGTCCCAGATCTGGAGGTCTGTTTTCTTACTTTTCCTTTCACTCGCTTTCTCTCATTCTGTCCCTCTCTGGTCAAGTTAAAATAAATAAATAGATAAAATAAAATAATTATTAAAAGAAAAAGAAAATTCATCTTCCAGAGCTTTGTGAGGATTAAATAAGGTAATGAATATAAGGGGCCTGACAGGCTAATAAAATTAGGGCTTTCTTCCTCTTTGGTCACCTTCCCTAGCCTATCCTTTCTCTGCACTACCTCCCCCAAGGGGTGAATGCAAAGTGGCAAGAATTCCCAGAGGCCCTGCCTTCTTATATAGGTATTCTCACCTCCACCACTCCCCGCCCCGCCCCCTCCCCACCTGGAGCATCAGAAACATTGCATTCTTCAAAAGGTTCAAAATCAGGTCTCAGAGGGAACCAGCAGTTAGCGTAATGGCTATGTCACTGGACTCCCAAGTAGTCGACACTGGTTTGAGTCCCAGACCTGGTGGCTTAAACTCACGCTGGGCGTGTGTGTGTGTGGGTGTGTGTTTGTGTGTTGGTGTGTGCCTAAGTTTCTCGCTTTCTGTCTCTGTCTCTCTGTCTGTCTGGCAAGCGCACGTGCCCTATATCGAAAATCTCTCCCAAAAAAAAAAAAAAAAATCAGGTCCCAGGACAAATCAGGGACACAAAAGGTCACACTCTGGACTGGAAAAATCCCTAAACTGAAGGGGTGGACTGAGTGCTTAGGATTAAATGGCCTGTCTCTCCCAGTAGGGGACAAAAAAGTGACCTAAAATATTTCTCATACCTTTGGGAAAGGGTGTGACTTTTTTTGTCTGAGATGGCATCTTCCCACACTATTCATGTCACAGCCTCACAGGGGGCAAGGTGGCAAAGGGCCCAGGTGTTACTGTGCCCTGCTAGAGAGAAAACTGCTCCAGCTAACTGTGCTGCCGCCCTGTTTTCAAGGACAGCAGTGGACAGCCCAGCCCCATAGCAAAAGCCGTGTGAGTTATTTTAGCCACAGTGCTGATGAGTGTACACCGATCTCTCACACTCCGTAGTCTCTCACCTTCCCATTTTAGGCTGCCTTCTACTTTCCCCTCAAGCTCTGAGGCCATTTCTGTCCCTCACTCTCAGCAAACCTTCTCAGAAGAACTGTTTATACCTACATCCTCTCTCCCCTCCCTCCAGTCCCCTCTGAACCCATTCCATTTTCGTTTTTGATTCTACCACTCCATTTATCAAGGTCACTAATTCCTTCCAAGTTGCTAAATCCAATAATCCGTTGTCAGAAGTCATCTCCTGTGACTTAACAGCATTGAGCAGACGTGACCCCTTGCTCCCCCCGGCTTTCAGACTCCACACACGCTTTTCCCCCACTCCTTGCTGGCCATCCCACTCAGCCAGCTCTGTGGGTTCTGCCTTATCACCTGCTTCTCAGGGCTTTGGAGAAGACCCAGTGTGCTTGGGCTTGGAGGTCTCATTTTGTCTCGTGATTTTTTGTGTGTGTGGTTTTTGCTATGTACTCTCCAGAGAGAGACAGAGACAGTAAGAGGGAAAGTGAGCAATCACTCTCCAGAAGGATGGCCATGCCACAATCTCGTCTCCATTCTCCTGGATTTTGGGCATGCACATACATGTGCCCAGTGTGATTTTCAGGCCACCAGGTGGGGACTCAAATCACAGTCAGCCAATTGGGAGTCCAGCAGATTACCCACCAAGCCACCTACTGGCCCTTTACAATTTTTTTTAAGTTTCTTTTATGAGCAGGAGAGACAAAGTATCCCCAACAGCATCTCCATGCCATGATCCACACCCACGCCCAAGCCCTAGCCAGCTCCAGCTCATCAGCATGTGCTTGTCCAGCGTACTCAAAGGGAGGTTTCCAGTTGCAGACCCCAAGCCCATCCACGTGGGTCGGCCTCACAGAGCGTCACCCTCCAGCCCCATTTCCTGCCTTGTGACTTTAAATCTCAGCTCTGTTACACAGATCTCTGGCCAGCCCAGACCTCTTACCTGAATGTCAGACTCATACATCCTTATCGACACCAAATCTCACTCCAGGTGTGGAACAGGCATCTCAAACTCACCTAGTCCTGATACTCGCCCGGATCTGACTCCTCTCCAATCTTCGCTATCTCAATAAACTGCAATCGTTCCTTCCAGTCATTCAAGCTAAAGACCTGGGGGTCATCCTTGATGCCCCTCTTTCTCTCACACCCCTATTGAAATCATCAAATCCTGCAGGCTGTGTTCACAGTAATCTAGGACTGACTGATCACGTCTCAGTGCAGTGTTAAAGAATCTGCCCCACGCCCACGCCTAAACCTCCCAACTCCTCTGGGCTCTCCCTCTTGCTCATTTGGCTCCAGCCACTCTGACCTCCTCTGTCACCCTTGAATATGCCACACATACCTCAAGGCCTTTGAACTTGCTCCTTCCTCTGCCTGGATCACTCTACCAAGGCACATGTCACCTCCTAAATAAGGCCTTCCCTGGCCACTCCATTTAAAATTGTCACTTCTCCACCCTCCCCCAATACTCCCTATCCTCCTCCCTTGTTTATTTTTCTCCTTGTCACTTAACATAATTTGACATATATTTTACTTGTCTATTTTTTTAATTATTTAATTTTATTTTTTCAGTTTGCTATAGGGCATGTGCACTCACCAGAGAGAGCGAGGAAAAGTGAGAAAGCAAACCTCCAGGTCAGGACTCGAACCACAGTCAGTCATTTTAGACTCCAGTGCCTTAACCACTATGCCACCTGCTGGCCCCCATCTATGTTTTTTTAATTGCCAGAGGGCACAAGTGCTTGCCAGAGAGAAAGATAACATCCCCCCATGACGCAAAACCATGCACAATCCTTTTTCTTCCATTTCCCCGTTCCATTGCGATTTGGGGCACACACACATGCCTGGCATGTTTCCTGAGCTGCTGGGGCCTAGACTGGACCTTCAGTTATCCATGTGGAATCCGATTCTCTATGCACAGGGCTTAATCACCACGCTATGGGGCCAGCCCTTTTCATCTATTTATTGTGTCTCCCCCAACTTGAATAGAATAGCTAATGCAAGAATTTTTTACTGTTTTGTTTGCTGTATCCCAAACTACTAGAATACCCAGCACGTAATAGTATTCAAATATTTTATGAATGCCTTAATAAAGATGATTGCTTTACCAACATCAAATATTTAATTCGTTATATATAATTTGCCCTCTTTCTTTAGATTAGAAATATCCACAAACTATCATTTCTGAGAAGAGCAATTGTAGGGGCCAGCAGATGGCATAGCGTTTGCATTGCTGGACTCCCACATGGCTGACTGCAGTACAAGTCCCAGACCCAGTGGCTTGAAAATCATGCTAAGCACATGTGTGTGTGTGCCCAAGATCCCAAGAGGAAAATGGAGAAGGAATTGCTGTGTGGCCACCCCCCCCCACCGGGGGGGTGATTTCTCACTGTCTCTGTCTCTCTCTCTGGAGGCAAAAACCTCTCAAACTAAATTAATAATAAAGCAATTATAGGGGCCAGCAGATGGTGTGGTGGTTAAGCCATTGGACTCCCACATGACCAGCCATGGTCTAAACCCCTGACCTAGCAGCTTTAAAAATCACACAGAGCACATGTGCGTGTGTGGTTAAGGCACAAGAGGAGAAAGGAGCAGAAGGGATTGCAGAGTGGCCATCCTCTCTGGGGGATGATTTCTCATTTTCTCTCTCTCTGTTTTTCTCTGTCTCTCCCTGGCAAGCTCACACCCCCATGGCAAAAAGGCAAAATAAAAAGATATAAAAAGAAAGGAAAATAATTATTAAAGTGTTAATAGTTGCTATGGTTTGAATATTATCTCCAAAACTCATGGTGAAATTTAACTGCCCTTGTGATGGTATTAAGAGGTGAGACCTATGAGGTAATTATTATGAGTCATAAAAGCTCTGTCCTCACAGATGAATTAGCATTATCTTGGTAATGGGTTATCTCAGGAGTAAATTTCTGTTAGAAGTTCAGCCCCCATTCCTCTTGAGTATGTTCTCATTCTTCCCTCTGCCATAGTATGATATAGCACAAAAGTCCTGGCCAAATGCTGGCACTATGTACTTGGATTTCTTAGCCTCCAGAACTGTGATAGGTAAATTTCCTAACTTTATATGTTACCCAGTCTCAGGTACCCTGTTATGGCAACACAAAACAGACTAACGCAATAGCCGTAACCTTTGATTAGCGATCCCATTTCTGTGTATATATCCTATATATCGAGCATGAGTACACCCATACAAGCCTAAAACAGGATTTGAACAACACTGTTTATAATAATCTCAGACCAGAAATAACCCAAATGCCTATTAACAGTAGACTGGAACAGTACAGTGTAGTAAACTCATCAATGGAATATCAAATAGTCAAGGAAACCAATGAATTTTAGTTACACACAAAAGAAAGAATCATGGGAACCAGCAGTTAGCATAATGGCTATGTCGCTGGACTCCCAAGTAGTCGACCGCGGTTCGCGTCCCGGACCCGGTGGCTTAAAACTCACGCCGGGCGCGTGTGCATGCGTGCCCAAGATCCCAAGAGGAGAATGGAGGAGAAGGGATTGCAGCGTGGCCATCCCCCCTGGGGGGTTATTTCTCACTTTCTGTCTCTCTGTCTCTCTGTCTGTCTGGCGAGTGGACGTGCCCTATAGCGAAAAACCTCTCAAAAAAAAAAATGAAAAAAAGAATCATAATATCGAGGAAAGGGGAGAAGATAAAGAACACGTACAGCGTCAAGCCATGTATACCAAGATCTAAAACTCTTAGAAAAACATGAATAGGTAGGTGGTAATGCTATAAAGAAAACAAGGAAGTGTCAGCCAGCTGGTGGTGTGGTGATTAAGGTGGCTGGAGCCCACAGAGCCTATTGCAATTTCAGTCCCAGATCCAGTGGCTTGAAAGTCATGCGGAGTGCATACGTGTGTTCAAAATCCCGAGATGAAATGGAGAAGAGAGTGCAGTGTGGTCATCCCCTCCGGAGGGTGCTTTCTCACTTACTCTATCGTGAGCTCATGCACTCTGTAGTGGAAACTAAAAAAGCAAACAACAACAACAACAACAAATAAGTACATAATTATCACAAAATCAGGATTGCAAGTAGCTCTCAATGGGAGGGAGAGGATCTTCTTCAGGAAGAGTCACATAGAAAAGGGGGGAGACATAGGAAGAAAGTTGCTGTTTTACCCTTGGCCTGAATCATGGTGTGTGGATTAATATTTTTTTTTTACACTGTACATATATGTTTTCTGTATTCTTCTGTTCACATCACAATTTTTAAAAATTAATGGGGTATCTGGAGAGTAAAGTTATGGGCCACTTTTTTCCTTTTTAAAAAAATTGCCAGCAGGTGGAGTAGTGGCTAAATGTGCTGGAGTCCCTCCTGGCCAACCGTGGTTTGAGTCCCAGGCCTGGCAGCTTGCTTTCTCACTTTCCTTCTCTCTCTCTCTCTCTGTCCCTCGCTGGGCAAATTAAAATAAATAAATAAAGTTAAATAAAATAACTCTCAAAAAAAAATTGCCAGCAGGTATGTGTGCTTGCCATTGAGAGACATGGAGACAGAGAGAGGGAGAAGGAGAAAGCACCCCCCAGTGGGGTGCAGTCACACCGCAATTCCTTCTCCTCCATTTCTCCATTCTGCCAGGGTTGGGGACATGTGTGCACATGTGCCCAGGGTGCTTTTCAAGCTGTCAAAGCCAGGATTCACATCACAGTCAGCCATGTGGGCCTGCCATAACAAGTAGGCCACAAGTCTAGCCCTGAACAACTTTTGTCCTTTATATTTTTTAGGAAAGTAATGAGCCTGCCTAGTCGTTAGGGGTGTGGACTATCCAGTCAAATTCCTACATTCATATCAGAGCTTCACTGCATGCTTGGGCAGGTCACCTACCCATCCTGCGCCCAAGTTGCTTCATCGATACTGTAATTACAATGCAATGACAATGTGAGAATTAAATAAAGGATGATTTTATCTTTTATCTATTACTGAGACCTAAATCGATTAAGTGATACAGTTAAGCACTTTGAAATAGGAACTATTCGTATACTTAACTCCATTAAAACAATAAATGTTATTTTTTAAACTGAAGATTTGATTCTTCTGTCAGCTTGAATTTATAACTCGGAGCTCTGAAACACAGGAGGCCCGATGAACATAGGGTGTGTCCCCAAAAACTGCCAACTTAGACATGAGGAGTGTTCATTTGACCCACTTCTGGGCACAGAGTGAGCAAAAACAGGATAAGAAGCCAGCATTGGGTCCCAGGAGAAGTGCCCCAGGGAGGGAGGCAGAGCCCCACATTTCAGTGTTGTTTGCTTCCTTCACGTGGAGAGCAGGGGCACCTTCCAGCCAGCCTGGAAAACTCGCATAAAGACCATCCTGGGGGAGCCTCGGCAAGCTGGCAGTCAGGAGGCTTTCTGGGATTGAGATGGGGAAGGGCTGGGACAAATGTGGAATGTTGATTGGACAGCATGATGCGAGACAGTACAGATTTGGGGTCAGCAAGCGGCATGGAGGTTAACGTGCTGGATCACACGTGACCAACTCCACAGTTTGAGTCCAGAACCCAGCAGCTCGAAAAACATGCTGGGCATGTTTGGGTACGTGCCCAAAATCCTGAGAGGAGAAGGGATTGTGGTGTAGCCATTTCCCCTGGGAGTGATTTCTCACTTTCTCTCTGTCTCTTTCTCTCTCTCCCCAGTAAGCACATGCACCCTATAGAAAATTTTGGGGAAAAAAAAAGTTGTGTAGACAATGCTTATTATGAAAAAACTATGGATAGATGATTTGAAAAAAAAAAATTGCAGGACCAGCAGTTGGTGTAATGGCTATATCACTGGACTCCCACGTAGTCAACCATGGTTCAATCCCAGACCTGGTGGCTTAAACTCATGACAAGTGAGTGTGCATGCATGCGTGCCCAAGATCCCGAGAAGAGAATGGAGGAGAGGGGATTGTGGCGTGGCCATCCCCCCGGGGGGTGATTTTTTGCTTTCTATCTCTCTCTTCATCTCTCTCTTTCTGGCAAGCACATGCGCCCTATAGCAAAAACCTCTCCCCAAAAAAGAAAAAAATTTGCAGCAAAATGTATTTAAATTTCATTTTTCCAATTTTTAAAAAAAATCCCTTACAAACAACCCATTTAAAATCAGGACCCATGGGACCAGCAGGTGGCATGGTGGTTAAGGTGCTGGACTCCTTAAGCTGACCAAGGTTCAAGTTCCAGGTTCATCAGCCTAAAAATCATGGTGAGTGTGTGTGTGCCTAAAATCCATGGAGAAGAATGGAAGAAGAGGGATAATGTTGTGGCCATCCCTCCTAGGGGGTGATTTCCCACTTTTCCTTTCACTGTCTCACTATCTCTCTGTCTCTCTATGGGGAAAAAAAAAAAACTAAGGAAAAAATAATAATAATCAGGACCCACAACCATGAGTAAGAGCCAAGAAGAAATAGGTCACTGTATGAGGTGAGAAACATCCTTGAGTTTATAATAGACATAGACTCATTTCCCAAAAGAAAGCAGTTAGAGCTCATCTCTTTAACTTTAAGTAGGTCAAACTTCACATCTAGAATTGTAGCCATGCCCAGTGTCTGTAAATTAACAGGGTTATTGAGAGGAGCTCTTCAAAGTGTCTTTCACCTGGGAAGTTGTGGGCTTCCTTTCCGAAAGCAGGCAGGACAAGGGTCTCAGAGTCTGTAGCCCTGTGGCTCCACCTAGCGGCTGAGTAAATTCCCAAACACAAGATTCCTCATCCTATCCAAGGTCTAGCCTGGGAGAGATCCCGCCCAGAAATCTTGCACAAATCAGAATAAACTTCCCTTACTCAAATTTTAATTTCTTTATTGCAAGGTGCCAATAAAAGGACATGCGCTCCCCAGAGAGAGAATGACAGAGACAGAGAGAGAAAGAAGGAGAACGTACTCCTCAACAGGGCATGGTCCTTGTCATTTCCCATCCTACCGGAATTTAGGGCACTTGTGCACATGTGCACAATGTGTTTTTCAAGATTCTGGGGCTGGGACTTGAACCGTGCTCAACCGTATGGGATCTGACTCCCTTAACTATCAGGCTACACAGGGCCAACCCCCTTTACTCAAATTTTTAGCCAGAACCCCACGATAACCACAGATACCTTATAGAGCCAAGGGTGACCCCCCGCCCCTCCCCCTCCCCCAGCATATCTGATAAGACAAAGCTGAGATATACTAACGTGTTTCTCAAGAGCCATAGGGGTAAAAAAGATGTTGGTTTCATGCAACAAGTAATTGCTGTTTGAAGAGCCAAAGGTCCTGACTGGCTGCACATGCTCAACTTGGGAGTAGTGGAAAACATGCCAGAGGGGATTCCTCTCAGCCTCAAGTCTCACCCCACAGAGGCTGTGTGTCTAAGAGTCATTCTGTGCCCTGCCTTTAATGTTCACCCAAATGCCCAGGCTCACGCAGAGAGCAGAACTACCATTTTCCCCTCAGTAGTACAGCAATTCCAGTTGGACTTAAAATCAGTGTGAATGTATTTAAAAGGGGGTTCATGGGACCAGCACATGGGGTAATGGTCATGTGACTGGATTCCCACGTAGTCGACCATGGTTAGAGTCCCAGACCTGGTGGCTTGAACTCACGTTGGGCACATGTGCATGTGTGCCCAAGATCCTGAGAGGAGAATGGAGGAGAAGGATTGCGGCGTGGTCATTCCCCCCTGGGGGGGTGATTTCTCGCTTTCTGTCTTTCTGTCTCTCTCTGCCTCTCTCTCTGACTTTCTGGCGAGTGCACACGCCCTATAGCAAAAACCTCTCCAAAAAAGAAAGCAATCCACCAGGTCTGGGACTCAAACCATGGTTGGCCATATGGGAGTCCAGCACCTTCAACTACCACGCCAACTTCCAGTCCTTTTTGTTTTTTTATTTTTTAAGAGGTCAACTACATGGGAGTCCAGCAACACGGCCATTACGCTAACTGCTGGTCCCAAGACCTGGTGGATTGCTTTCTTACTTCCCTTTCTCAATCTCTCTCTTTCTCTCAAGTTTAAAAAAAAAAAAGAGCTTTTTCGCCAAGATGGCACCGAAAGTGAAGAAGGAAGCTCCTGCCCCTCCCAAAGCTGAAGCTGGCTCCTGATTATGATGCTTTGGATGTTGCCAACAAAATTGGGATCATCTAAAGCGAGTCCAGCGGGCTAATTCTAAATACACATTTTTTTCCACCATAAATAAATAAATAAATGATGGGGACCAGCAGGTGGCGTGGTGGTTAAGGTGCTGGACACTCCCACACCGCTGACGATGGTTTTAGGCCTGGACCCGCTAACTTGCCTTTTCACTGTCTTTCTCACTTTCCCTCTCTCTCTCTCCCTCCGTTTCTCTCTCTCTCTGGTCAAATTAAAATAAATGGATGAATAAATAAAATTAAATACTTCTTTTAAAAAATAACAATAATAGGGACCAGCAGTTAGCGTAATGGCTATATCACTGGACTTCCATGCAGTCGACCGCAGTTCACGTCCCAGACCCAGTGGCTTAAACTCACGCCAGGCATGTGTGCGTGCGTGCCCAAGATCCCGAGAGGAGAACAGAGGAGAAGGGATTGCGGCGTGGCCATCGCTCCTGGGGGGTGATTTCTTGCTTTCTGACTCTCTGTCTCTCTTTCTGGCAAGTGCACGTGCCCTGTAGCAAAAATCTCTCCAAAAAAAAAAAGACTAATAAATAAAGTTAAATAAAAATAATTCTATAAAAAAAGGAGGGAGTTCATAACCAGTCATGAGATGCTAACTAGTTTGCCAAAGAGGTTATAAGACCAAGGGATTAGAATCCTACTGCATGAACCCACGTCCAGGCACCTCCTAGCTGAGTGGCTTTAGTTACGTTTTCTGACTCTTCTGTCCTTCAGTGTCCTCATTTACAGAATGAGAATGATAGTAGTATCTACATCATAGGGTTTTTATAGCATGAAATGAGTTAGCACATATAAATCACAGAGAGCAGTTTCCGGTGCATGAGAAGAGTTCTATAAATGCTACCTAATCATTAACGAAGGACTCGTCTTCTCATGTGCCCCACAAGTATTTATGGAGCATCTCATACATTCCAGGCCCTATGTTAAGCACCAGTGTCTTGTTTATTTGTTTGTTTTTGCCATAAGTCACATATGCTCACCAGAGAGAGACAAAGAGATGGAGAAATCTCTCCCGGAGGGTGGCCACACTGTAATCCCTTCCCCATCCTCCTGTTGGGATTTTTGGCACACGTGAACAGGCACCCAGTGTGATTTGTTTTTGTTTTTGTTTTTTTAAGAATTATTTAACTTTTGGAACCAGCAGTTAGCGTAATGGCTGTGTCACTGGACTCCCACGTAGTCGACCACGGTTCGCGTCCCGGACCTGGTGGCTTAAAACTCACGCCGGGCGTGTGTGTGTGCGTGCCCAAGATCCCGAGAGGAGAATGGAGGAGAAGGGATTGCGGCATGACCACCCCCCCTGGGGGGTGATTTCTCACTTTCTGTCTCTCTGTCTCTCTCTGTCTGTCTGGCGAGCGCACGCGCACTATAGCAAAAAATAATAATAATAATAATTATTTAACTTTTAAAATTTATTTTAATTTGACCAGAGAGGGACAATGTGTGAGAGAGAGAGGGGTGGGGAGGGAGGGAAAGTGAGAAAGCAAGCTGCCAGGTCTGGGACTGAAACTGTGGTCAGTCACGGTGGGAGTCCAGCGCCCTCAACCACCGTGTCACCTGCTGGCTCCATATTTTCAAACATCTGGGTCTGAGACTGAACCATGCAGTCAGCCATGTGGGATACAGCACCTTAACCTCCATACCACCTGCTGATCTGCATCTACTTATTTATACGTAAAGCATACATGCAGAAAAATGCACAAATCATAATTGTATAGTTCAATTAATTATCAAAATTATCCTAAAGTGAATACATCCATTGAAACCATCCATAGATCAAGAAGGTCACCACCCATACCCTAGAAGTACCCCCTCCTGCCCTCTCCCAGGTATGGGTGCTCCTCATCTCTAGAGGTAATCAATAGTCACACATCAGGGACCAGCAGATGGCATAGCAGTTACATCTCTGGACTCCCACATAGTTGACTGCAGTTTGAGTCCTGGGCCTGGTAGCTTAAAACACATTGGGCGCATTTGCGTGTGTGCCCAAAATCCCAAGAGAAGAATAGAGAAGAACGGATTGCAACATGGCCATCCACCATGGGTGATGATTTCTCGCTTTCTGTCTCTCCAGTAAGCGCATGCACCTTATAGCAAAAATGTCTCTTAAAAAAATATCCACACATCAGAATTGGGGCAGTAGCAATAATTTGCTCGTGTTTGTACTCCACTGAATGAATGTAAGGAATCTTTCTTTTTTCTTTTCTTTCTTTCTTTCTTTTTTTTTTTGGCTATAGGGTATGCGTGCTTGCTAGAAAGAGAAAGTAAGAAAGAACCCAGGGGGACGACCACACTGCAATCACTGCTCCATTCGCCTCTCCAGATTCTGAGCACATGTATATGCGTGCCTGGTGTGTTTTTCAAGCCGCTAAGTCCGGGACTTGAATCATGCAGTTGACCATGTGGGATCCTTAACCTCCACAACACTAGTTGGCCATATAAGGATTCTTTACTTTTTAAAAATTTTTGTAAAGGTCATTTGTTTATTTCTTCGAGTTTTTTTTTTTTAAGTTCATATCATAACAAATGACCACAAACTTCATGGCTTAAAATAACAGAAGCTGGTTAGAGAGTGGGACATCCGGCTTCTGAGCCGTAACTCTATATTCCCAAGCAATAGAAGAGAAAATTAAAACTGGGTGATGTTTGGGCCAACAGGTGGGGTGGTGGTGAACGGCGCTAGATTCCCACATGGTCGACCACAGTTGGAGTCCCAGACCTGATGGCTTGCTCTCTCACTTTATCTCTCTCTCTCTCACTAATAACAACAAGTGGAATTAAATAAATACATTGATAATTCCTTAAAAAAAGAAATGGTGATGTTGAGAAAGGCAAGATTTTTGTTTAGAAGTACACCCAGTGCCACACCGTGGAAAAGGGAGGCAAGCACAAGACTGGCCCAAATCTCCATGGTCTGTTTGGGCGGAAGACAGGTCAGGGCCCTGGATTCTCTTACACAGATGCCAACAAGAACAAAGGCATCACCTGGGAGAGGATGCACTGATGGAGGATTTGGAGAATCCCAAGAAGGACATCCCTGGGAAAAAAATTATCTTCGCTGGCATTAAAAAGAAGTTGGAAAGAGCAGAGCTGATAGCTTATCTTTTTTTTTTTTTTTTGGAGAGGTTTTCGCTATAGGGCGTGTGCGCTCGCCAGACCGAGAAACATAGAGACAGAAAGCAAGAAATCACCCCCCAGGGGGGATGGTCACGCCGCAATCCCTTCTCCTCCATTCTCCTCTCGGGATCTTGGGCACACACGCACACGTGCCCAGCGTGAGTTTTAAGCCACCGGGTCTAGGACGCGAACCGGGGTCAACTATGTGGGAGTCCAACAACATAGCCATTACGCTAACTGCTGGTTCCCCTGATAGCTCATGTTAAACAAGCTACTCATGAGTAATAGGTGACCCCTGCCTTATTTATGACAAAACAGAAACGTCTCTGGGAACCAGCAGTTAGCATAATGGCTATGTTACTGGATTCCCACATAGTCGACAGCGGTTCGTGTCCCGGACCCGGTGGCTTAAAACTCACGCCGGGCGCGTGTGCATGCGTGCCCAAGATCCCGAGAGGAGAATGGAGGAGAAGGGATTGCGGCGTGACCATCCCCCCTGGGGGGTGATTTCTCGCTTTCTGTCTCTATGTCTCTCTCTGTCTGGCGAGCACACGTGCCCTACAGTGAAAATCTCTCCAAAAAAAAAAAAAAAAAAAACAGAAAAGTCTCACCTTTTTTATGTGTAACATATTTGAATTGATCTCCTACACCAGAACTCAGATCATGAATGGCTAACAGGGTATTTTTGTTGGATAATTCTGATTAAAGTAAGACTGGCTGGTGGTTAAATGAATATTGTTGGGTTTTAAAAATTTTGATAGTAATTTCAGTTCAGTAAATGCTGTCACTATTACCCTTTCTAAAGACATACTTGGTGGGACCAGCAGGTGGCATGGTGGTTAAGGCACTGGACACTCCCACATGGTTGACCATGGTTCGAGTCCTGGACCTGGTGGCTTGCTTTCTTGCTTTCCCTCTCTTTCTCTGTGTTTCTCTTTGGTCAATTTAAAATAAATGAATGAATAAATAAAATAAAATAAGTAATTATTAAAAAAGAGACATACTGGGAACCAGCAGTTAGCGTAATGGCTATGTCACTGGACTCCCACGTAGTCGACCGTGGTTCA
>NW_006159616.1:17649484-17663936 GCF_000334495.1 Tupaia belangeri chinensis | reverse complement strand
AGGAGAATGGAGGAGAAGGGATTGCAGCGTGTCTATCCCCCCTGGGGGGTGATTTCTCGCTTTCTGTCTCTATGTCTCTCTCTGTCTGTCTGGCGAGTGCACACGCCCTACAGTGAAAATCTCTCCCAAAAGAAAAAAAACAAAGAGACATACTTGGTAATTCATTAGTGATATCCATCTTTCTACAACGATGGTGAATGCCATCTCAAAGAATACTGGGGATTGGTTTTTTATTTAAACTTATATGTAACTGGTTATATGAAAATATAAATGCGAGAGAAATCCCTTCAATTCTCAAAACTAAGCAGACTCAGACAATGCACAGTGTATTTTGGATGGAAAATTCATTTGTGTGTTGGGATGGTGTAAAGAGAATTAATAAATAAATTAATTAAAAAAAAAAACTAAGCAGACTCACTTGTGTTTTAATTTGTGTCCATTAACCCTTTACAGGCAATGTCTGAAGATAAGGAAGACAAAAAAAAAAAAAAAAAGATAAGGGAGTCAAGTCACCTTTCTCTATTTGGTTATAACTCTGCCAATCTAATGGGAATTCCCTGTATCCAAAACACTGTTTTTTACTTATTGAAAGACATTTTAGTGTGATTCTTGTATACTAGCCATTTTAGTATATACAAATAAAGAATATGCAACACTTTTTAAAATAAATAAATAAATAAAATAAAATAACAGGAATTGGAGACCAACTGGTGGCATGGTGGCTAAGGGCATTGGACTCCCACATGGCTGACCATGGTTTGAGTCACAGATCTGTTGACTTGCGCTCTCTCCCTCTCTCACTCTGTCCCTCTCTGGTCGAATTAAAATACATAAATAAGGAGTCAGCAGGTGACATGGTGGTTAAGGGTGCTAAATTCCCACATGACTGACAACAATTTGAATCCTGGACCAGGTGGCTTGCTCTCTCCCTTTTTCTTTCTCTCTCTGTCTCTTTCTGGTCAAATTACAAATAATAAAGACAAGTGGAATAAAATAAATAAATACATAATTTTAAATACATACATAAATAAATAAAGTTAAATAAAATAATTCTTTAAAAAGGGGGAGGCAGGAGGTTGCATGGTCATTAAGGGCGCTGGACTCCCACATGGCCGGCCATGGTTCAAGTTAAACAAAATAATTCTTTAACAAAAAAGTAATAAAATAAAATAACAGAAATTATGCCACTCCAATGGGCTGGTAGATCAGGGAGCTGGATTCCCACATGGCCAATAGGAAGGTGAGTTTTGGAGTCAAGTGCTCGAAAAACACACTTTGTGTGCATATGTGCCCCAAATCCTAACAGGGTGGAGAAATGTAGAAGAAGGAATTGCAGCATGGCCATCTCCATTAGGGAGCAGTTTTTTCCTCTCCCTCTTCCTGTCCCTTTCTCTCTCTCTCTCTCTTACAAGTGCATGCACCTTCTGACAAAATTTTAAAAATAAAGGTAACAGAAATTTATTCTCTCACAGTTATGAAGGCCATAAATCTGAAGTCAAGTATCAGCAGGGCCTTGCTCCCTCTGTGGGCTCTAATGAAGTGTTTGTCCTCACTTCGAGCTTCTGGTGCCTCAGGTTGTATCCCTCCAAAGATCTTTCAGCTACAACAAAGATCTTTTAGGTATGAAGTGCAGCTCCAAGAGTGGAGTCATTCTGCCAAAGAACTTTCTGATATTCCATGCATGGGTTGAGATTTACAGTGAAAAATTACATGCTTATCTCTGAAAGAGAGCTTCATTCCACAATCCATTAACACACACTGTAAAACTACTTACAAAACCAAACACTGAGCTAGAGATAAACTGTCTTCATATGTTGTTCAGCTTCTAAAGTAAGTGGTTGCGTCCCTCCATCTTCACTCAGTATCTGTCTGTGTCTGTCTTCACTCAGTCTCTGTATCCTCTCCTGTCTTTTTTTTTTTTTTTTTTTTTGAGAGGTTTTCACTATAGGGTGCGTGCGCTCGCCAGACAGACAGAGAGAGACATAAAGACAGAAAGCGAGAAATCATCCCCCAGGGGGTATGGTCACGCCGCAATCCCTTCTCCTCCATTCTCCTCTCAGGATCTTGGGCATGCACGCACATGCGCCCAGTGTGTTTTAAGCCACCAGGTCTGGGACGCGAACCACAGTCGACTATGTGGGAGTCCAGCGACATAGCCATTACGCTAACTGCTGGTTCCCTCCTCTCCTGTCTTTATAAGGACACCAGTCATTGAATTTAAGACCCACCCTAATCCTCATTCAACATCTGCAGACACCCTATTTCCAAATAAGATCACATTCCAAGGTTCCAGTTGGGTGCAAATTTGGGAGTGACGCTATTCAGCTCTCTGCACCTGGTACACCATGGAAAGGAATGGCCTACGGTGATACATCAGAAAGTAAAGACAGTGGGATAGAAACTGCATGGAAAGTGGGACTGGTCAAATTGCTGCAGGACACATACCCCTTAGGATCTCCCCTCCCAGCCACTAGGGAGTTCAGGCATTACATAGCCCGGCTGGGGCATTCTGAGACTATAACAGAGGACATACCCAAAGGAGCTGCAGGTTTGCAAGCGTCCATGGAGGACTGGATGCAGAGGATGCTGACAAAGAGCAGGAAGCTCATTTGGATAAGGGGGACTGTATTGCTTTGGGGGTGCTGTCACAGGAGACTGGATTTATCACCCCAGCATAGAGACAGTGTGAGCACACTGCTAAGCTGGCTCTGAGCAGCATGAGCAAGAGGATGGCCTACACTAAGTTAGGCCAACTGTGGAAGAAGATTTCAATGGCTCAGAGAGGGAGCCATGCTGCAATCCACATCTTCTAGAAGGCTGGAAGCCCCCAAGTGACTGGGTTCCTTGGGGAGACCGGGAGAGGATACCATTTGCCAGGTCAGTCAGAAAGTAGCAGTGGAGGTGTCACAAAGAAGTAAAATGGTGCCTGATGGCAGGGATGATGTCCTAGCACCAGGAGCACTGCCATCCAGCATGAGGGACTCCAAAACAGCAGAGACCCAGTGGTGGCATTTAACTGTCAGAAACTAGGGAGTTGGAATCCTAGTGATCAGCAAAGACAGAGCAGCAGCCAGGGAGATCCCATGCATAGAGGACTGTGGAGATGGTTCCAAGGACGAGATGTCTCCAGGGGCAAACTAGATGGAGAAGCAGCAGGAGTGCCACCCCAGGCTGTACGACTAAACACGGCAAAGGACAGACCACGAGGAGATCGTGGCAACAGCCTTAGCAAACGGAATGACCTCTGGCCCAGCGGCCGTGCCTGAGACAGCATTTGAACCTAGAACCCTTTGACAGAGGAACACTCAGTCCCCAGGAGAAAGACCTTGTGATCCACAGCAAATGTATACAGTGTGAATTCCCCTAGCTGTCCCCAAAGGAACCGATGGCATTATTTGGATAGTGGGGAGGGAGGAACACACAGACATTTCTGGGATCTCTGGGCAAACCATCTGAGCTCATGTCACTCCTCAGAGACCCAGCGTCACCTTGCATCTCTCAGAGTGGGATGAAGTGGAGGTCAGGTAACAAAAGGTGTCCTGGCCCCGTTTGGCTCACAGTGGGTTTACTGGGTGAGTGAACACTGGTCATTTCCCTGGTCTCTGAAGGTATGGCTGGAATATAGACGCTTGATATTTGATGCAGTCCCCTGATTAACTCTGACTTGTGGAGCAAGAACTTCACAGTGGGGCTTTCTGACCACATGACTGGCTGCCAAGATGGTGCGGAAAGACAAGAAGCCTAAGAGGTCAACCTGGAAGTTTAGTTTGGACCTTACTCATCCAGTAGAAGATGGAATTTTTGACTCTGGAAATTTTGAACAGCTTCTGTGGGAAAAGGTTAAAGTCCATGGGAAAACTGGCAACCTTGGAAATGTAGTTCACATTGAACACCTCAAGAATAAAATCACAGGGACCAGCAGTTAGCGTAATGGCTATGTCGCTGGACTCCCATGTAGTCGACTGCAGTTCGCGTCCCAGACCCGGTGGCTTAAAACTCACACCGGGTGCATGTGCTTGCATGCCCAAGATCCCGAGAAGAGAATGGAGGAGAAGGGATTGAGGTGTGGCCATCCCCCCTGGGAAGTGATTTCTCGCTTTCTGTCTCTCTGTCTCTCTCTGTCTGTCTGGCGAGTGCACGCTCCTTATGGCAAAAACCTCTCAAAAAAAAAAAAAAAAAAGAATAAAATCACAGTTGTTTCCGAGAAACAGTTCTCTAAAAGGTATTTGAAATACCTCACCAAGAAATACCTTAAGAGGAACAACCTTCATGATTGGCTTCGTGTGGTTGCACCTGACAAGGAGACACAAGCTTCATTGCTTCCAGATTAGTCAAGATGAAGAAGGGTAAGAGTCTGAGGACTAGTTGAAGCCTCACCTTTCCGGGCTTTGCTTACTAAGTAAAACATGCAGGATACATGAGGAAGAACCATCTGGAAATAGACTTTTAGTTTATTAATGAATAAAAATCACAGCTTGTAAAAAAGAAAAGAAAAGAAAAGAAAAGAAATCTCGTGTGAACCTGAAACTGCTGCCCTGACAAGATAGAACTATAGCCCTGGAGGGGGCAGCAATTAATGCCACTCTTATAGACTTTTAAAATGTATTTATTATTTTTTAAAGAATTATTTTTATATAACTTTATTTTAATTTGACCAGAGAGGGACAGAGAAAGAGGGAAAGTGAGAAAGCACCAGGTCCAGGACTCAAACCACGGTTGGCCATGTGGGAGTCCAGTGCCCTTAACCACCATGCCACCTGCCAGCCCCTATTATTATATTTTTAGTTTGCTATAGGGCACATGTGCTCACCAGAGAGAGACAGAAAGAGAGAAAGAGAGAGAGAGAACAAGGGAAAGTGAGAAAGCAAGCTGCAAGGTTTGGGACCCGACCATGTGGGAGTCCAATACCTTAACCACCCCACCACCTGCTGGCCCAATGTCATCTTAGTTAATTTTTTTAGAGAGATTGTTACTATAGGACATGTATGTTCACTAGAAAGACAGAGAGACAGAAAGCAAGAAATCACCCTCTGGGGGGAGATGGCCATGCTGCAGTCCCCTCTCCTCCATTCTCCTCTTGGGATTTTGGGCACACATGCACATGTGCCCAGCGTGAGTTTTAAACCGCATCCAAAACTTGAACTGCTGTCAACTATGTGGGAGTCCAGAAAGATAACCATTATGCCATCTGCTGGTCCCTCAATGCCATCTCTTTTTTTTTTTAAGAATTATTTTATTTAACTTTATTTATTGTTCTTATTTTAAGTAGACAAGAGGGGGAGGAGAGAGAGAGAGAGAGAGAGAAAGTGAGAAAGCAAGCTGCCAGATCCAGATTAGAACTGTGGTCGGCCATGTGGGAATCCAGTGCCCTACCACCACACCACCTGCTACCCCCCATGCCATCTTAAAAGACCTAAAGGAGGGCCAGAGGTGGGGTGATGATTAAGGCAATTCACATCCAGCCCACATGGCCAGCTGTGTGGTTCAAGTCCTGGACCTGACAGCTTGAAAATGGTGCTGGGCACATGTGCATACATACCCCAAATCCTGAGAGAACAGTGGAGAAGGGATTGCAGCATGGCCGCAGCCCCCAGAGGTGCTTCCTCACTTTCCCTCTCTCTCTGCAATGAGTGCACTCACCCGATGGCAAAAATCTTTAAAAATAGGAACTCTAAGGGAGGGCCATCCAGGTTGCGTGGTGGTTAAGGAGGCTGGATCCCACATGATCATCTGTGTGGTTCAAGGCCCAAATCTAGTGGCTTGGAAAACACACCAGGGGCCTGTGAGTATGAAGTCCCAAAAGGAAGATGGAGAAGGGATCACGGTGTGGGCATCCCCCCTGGAGAGTGCTTTCTAACTTTGCCTCTCTCTTTCTCTTGCAAGTGCATGTGCCCTACAATAAATCCAAAAAAACATAGCAAATCAAGAGAGAGAGAAAGCAAAAGGATGGAAAATGAATCTCTAAGTACCACAAGTTTGATGACTTATTTTAAAAATTCTGAATAAAAACATTTTCTTTTTTACTTTTTTTTTTTTTTTGGAAAGGTTTTTTTTTGCTATAGGGTGCATGTGCTCGCCAGACAGACAGAGAGAGACAGAGAGACAGAAAGCGAGAAATCACCCCCCGGGGGGATGACCATGCTGCAATCCCTTCTCCTCCATTCTCCTCTCGGGATCTTGGGCACGCACGCACACGCGCCCAGCGTGAGTTTAAGCCACTGGGTCCGGGATGCAAACTGCGGTCGACTACATGGGAGTCCAGCGACATAGCCATTACGCTAACTGCTGGTCCCTCTTTTTTTTTCATTATTTTTTTTTATTTGCTAGAAGGTGCAGGGGCTCACGAGAGGGACAGACGGCATAGAGAGAGGGAGAGGTAAAAACATCCCCCATGGGACGGGGTACACTACAATCCTTTTTCTTCCATCTCTCCCTACCTTCAAGATTTGGGGCAACACGCTCATGCACCTGGCATGTTTCTTGAGCTCCCAGGTCTGGGACTTCGGTCATGTCGTTTGCCATGTGGAATTTGGCCTCTTTAACCACTGGGACATGAAGTCAGTATTTAATTATTTATTTTCATACTTGGGAGTCTATAAGTATGAAACTAATTTTGTAATAGGTTTTTTTTTTATTTTAAGAATTATTTTACTGGGACCAGCAGTTAGCATAATGGCTATGTTGCTGGACTTCCACACACTGCGCTGCGGTTCGAGTCCAGACCCGGTGGCTTAAATTCATGCCGGGTGTATGTGCATGTGTGCCCAGATCCTGAGAGGAGAATGGAGGAGAAAGGATTGTGGCATGGCCATCCTCCCTAGGGGGTGATTTCTCACTTTCTATCTCTCTGTCTCTCTCTGTCTTTCTG
Organism: Tupaia belangeri chinensis; assembly: GCF_000334495.1. Lineage (NCBI taxonomy): Eukaryota > Metazoa > Chordata > Mammalia > Scandentia > Tupaiidae > Tupaia > Tupaia belangeri. The sequence goes on along the minus strand of NW_006159616.1, from coordinate 17,657,068 downwards.
GCGACCACACACACCCTATGGCAAAAACCTCTCCAAAAAAATAATTATTTTATTTAACTTTATTTATTTATTTATTTATTTTCATTTTTCCAGAGAGGGGCAGAGTGAGAGCAAGAGTGAGAGCGAGTGAGACAGAGAGAGAGAAAGTGAGAAAGCAAGCCTCCAAAATCTAGATCTGGGCTGGCCATGGCTTGTGGTTAAGAGACCCAGGTCATCTTACATGGCCAACCATGCAGTTTGAATCTTGGCCCCAGCAGCTTGGAAAACATGCCGGCATGTGTGTACACACTCAAAATCTTTTTAAATTTAATTTAAAATTTAATTTAATTTAATTTTAATCTGACCAGAGCGAGATAGATAGGGAGAAAGCGAGAGAGACAGAAAATGAGAAAGCAAGCCACCAGGTCCAAGAATTGAACAGTGATCAGCCATGTGGGAGTCCAGTGCCCTTAATCACCATGCCACCTGCTGGCCCCCATGCTCAAAATCTTGACACTGTGGGGAAATGGAGAAGGAATTGTAGCTTGACCACACCCCACTGGGGGTGCTTTCTCTCACTCCCTCTCTATGTCTGTCTCTCTCTGCAAGTGCAAGCACCCTCTAAATAAACCATCTAAAACCCTATAAATAAAAGGATCTTCCATGGGCCACCAGGTGGCACTGTGGTTGAGGTGCTGGACTCCAACTTGGCTGACCACAGTTTGAGTCCTAGACCTGGTGGCTTGTTTTCTCACTTTCCCTCTCTCTGGTGAGCTCATATGCTCTATGGCAAATTAAAGGGGAAAAAATGGTAAAAATTTAAAAATTTTGTAAAGATTTTTGTTGTAGGGCATGTGCCCTTGCCAGAGAGACAGAAAGAGACAGAGAGACAGAAAGAGACAGAGAGACAGAAAGAGACAGAGAGACAGAAAGAGACAGAGAGACAGAAAGAGACAGAGAGACAGAAAGAGACAGAGAGACAGAAAGAGACAGAGAGACAGAAAGCGATAAATCACCCCCCAGGGGGGATGGCCACGCCACAATCCCTTCTCTTCCATTTTCCTCTCAGGGTCTTGGACACACACACACGCATGTGTGCCCAGCGTGAGTTTTAAGCTGTCAGGTCCGGGACTCAAAGTGCTGTTGACTACATGGGAGAGAGTCAAGTGACATAAGCATTACACCATCTGCCAGTCTCCTAAAAAATAAATAATTAAAAAAAGATCTGCCTCTGTTTTTTTAGAATTTTTAAAAATTTAATTTCATTATTTTTAAGGGAAATTTTTTTTACTATAGGGTGCATGCACTCACCAGAAAGACAGAAAGTGAGAAATCACCTCCCAGAGGGAATGGCTATAGCACAATCCCTTCTCCATTCTCCTCCTGGGATCTTAGGCATACAGGCACACACACCCGGCATGAATCTCAAACCACCTGTTCCAGGACTTGAACTGTGGTTAACTACGTGGTAGTCCAATGATGTAGAGGCCGCAGCTGTCAGGGACATCCCTGACAAGTATTTTCAATGCCTATGTGCGCCCCAAGCTGTATGTGGAGATGCATTACTGTGTGAGTTGTGCCATTCACAGCAAGGGAGTCAGGAACCCATCTCGTGAAGCTCAGGAGGACCAACACCCCCACCCCGATTTAGACCTGCGGGTGCTGCCCCTCACCCTCCACCAAAGCCCATGTAAGGAGCTGGGTCTTTAAGGACTGAAGAACTGTCCTCTGGGGGGAAAAAACTGAAATTATACATTTTTTAAAAAATTACCTAGATCTATACTCCCCGAGGTTTATCAAACATCCAAATACACTGAATACCAAGATGGGTGGCTCTCCACAACAGAACCAGCAGTGAGCACGTACTCAGCTTGGAATATTCTTCCTCCACTTCCTGGCAGCCCAGGGGACCTCAGCCCCATTTATGCCATCAGCTCTATTGGGCATCAGCTCCCTGCTGCCCTCCAGTGGACTTCAGGTGACAAGACACTGCATGGGCTTACAGGGTGTGTCCACTTTCTCACGTTGCCGAAACCATTGTTCAGGTTTATTAGAACTGCTCTAAGCGCCTGGGTCTTTGCCAGGGCCTCTGAAAACCTGGAGTGAAACTAGTTATTCATTGGGAACTCTCGGTGGGTGGCTGCCGTTTTCCCCATATCACATGCCCAGGCAGCTTTCTGAAGGGCAGCCAAGGCCATGTGAATGTGTAGGGGCACACACACGCACACACTCTCCCTCCCCAGAGACACAGCTACACTCATGCAGGCCCAGACCAAAAGTGAAACCAGGGAAGACAGCACCTAAGCTAGGTTTGTTCTTCTTCTTCTTCTTCTTTTTTAAGAGGCTTTTACCTTAGGGCGCATGTGCTCACTGGAGAGAGGGAGAGAGACAGTGAGAGGGAAAGTAACAATCACCTCCTGGGGCGGGCAGGCGATGGCCATGCCACAATTCCTTCTCCTTCATTCTCCTCCTGAGATCTCGGGCACCCACACACACGTCCAGCATGATTTTCAAGCCACTGGGTCTGGAACTCAAACCAGTCGGTCATATAGGAGTCCAGCGACGTAACCACTACACCATCTGCTAGCACTGGCTAGTTCTTTAGAACAGCTTTAGCAGAGGCAGCAGGTGGTGTGGTGGTTAAAGGTGCTAGGGTCCCACGTGGCTGACCACAGTTCAAGTCCTGGACCTAGTGGCTTGCTTTCTCTTTCTCTCTGTCTTTCTCTGGATAAATTAAAAAGTAATAGTGGTGCCGACAGATGGTGTGGTGGTTAAAGACACTGGATTCCCACATGGGCGACTACAGTTTGAGTCCTGAACCTGGTAGGTTGCTTCCTCACTTTCTCTCTCTCTCTCTAGTCAAATTAAAAATAAAATTTAAAAAAAGTATAAATAAAGTTAAAGAAAATAATTCTTTAAAAAAGTAATAGTAGTAACAAATGAAATTAAGTAACTTTTTTAAAAAGAGAGTGGTCTTGGGACCAGTAGTTAGCATAATGGCTATGACACTGGACTCCCACATAGTCGACCGCAGTTCAAGTCCTGGACCCGGTGGCCTTAAATCACACCGGGCACGTGTGCATACGTGCCCAAGATCCCAAGAGGAGAATGGAGGAGAAGGGATTGCGGCATGGCCATCCCTCCTGAGGGCTGATTTCTCACTTTCTGTCTCTCTCTCTCTGTCTCGCGCACGTACACACCCTATAGAAAAAACCTCTCAAAAAAAAAAAAAAAAGAAAAAGAAAAAAAAAGAGTGGTCTTTTCTATTTTTTAAGAATTACTTTATTTAGGGACCAGCAGGTGGCGTGGTGGTTAAGTTACTGGACACTCCCACATGGCTGATCATGGTTCAAGTCCTGGGCCTGGTGGTTTGCTTTCTCAGTTTCTCTCTCTCTGTGTCTCTCTCTGGTCAAATTAAAATCAATCAATTAATTTCTCTGTCTCTCTCTGGTCAAATTAAAATAAATGAATGAATAAATAAAATTAAATAAATAATTTTTAAAAGAATTACTTTATTTAACTTTATCTATTCATTTTTGACTAAAAAGGGACAGAGAGAGAGAGAAAAAATTGCCAGGTCCAGGACTCAAACCATAATCGGCTGTGTGGGAGTCCCATATCCACCATGCCACCTGCCGGCCCCAGTAAATAATTTTTTAAACTTTTTTTAAATGAACTTTTAAAAAAGAATTATTTATTTATTTAATTCCATTTATTATTATTATTTTTTTTAATTTTGATCAGACAGAGAGAAAGGAAAAGCTACCAGGTCTGGAACTTGAACTACGGTCAACCATGTGTAAATCCAATGCCCTTTATCACCACACCACCTGCAAGCCCCAACTTTTAAAAAGAATTATTTATTTTATTTTTTTTAATTGTTCTTCTTCTTTAGTATGAATAGAGAGAAAGAAAGAGAAAGCAAGAAAAGAACCTGCCAGATCCGGGACTTGAACCACGATCAGCCATATGGGAATCCAGCACCTTTAACCACCATGCCACCTGCTGGCCCCTACATAATAAATAATTTGGGTTTTTTTGAGAGGTTTTTGCTATAAGACCCGTGAACTCACCAGACAGACAGAGACAGAAAGACAGAAAGTGAGAAATCACCCCCTGGGGGGATGGCCACACCGCAATCCCTTTTCCTCCATTCTCCTCTCGGGATCTTGGGCAGGCATGCATGCACACACACCTGGCATGAGTTTTAAGCCACCAGGTCCAGGACACGAACCGCGGTCGACTACATGGAGTCTAGCGACATAGCCATTATGCTAACTGCTGGTCCCAATAAATAATTCTTAAAAAAAAAAAAAAATACCAGCTTTAACAACCTGGACTTTTTGTTTTCATTATTTTAATTAACTTTATATATTTTAATTTAACCAGAGAGGGACAGAGTGTGAGAGAGAGAGAGGAAGAGAAAGCAAGAAAGCAAGTCACCAGGTCCAAGACTTGAACCACTATTGGCCATGTGGGAGTCCAGCATCCTTAACCATCATGTCACCTGCCAGCCTTGCATGAACATTTTTACAAAATAAATATGGGGAACCAGCACTTAGCATAATGGCTATGTCACTGAACTCCCATGTAGTTGATCTGCAGTTCGAGTCCTGGACCCGGTGGCTTAAACTCACGCTGGGTGCATGTGCATGCGTGCCCAAGATCCCGAGAGGAGAATGGAGGAGAAGAGATTGCAATGTGGCCATCCCCCCTGGGGGGTGATTTCTCACTGTCTCTCTGTCTCTGTCTTTCTGGCAAGCACATGCGCCCTACAGCAAAAAATAAATAAATACATAGATAGATAGATAGATAGATAGATAGATAGATAGATAGATAGATAAGGGAGCCTGGCTGCAGTGGCACAGACAGTAGGGTGCCACTATAAGAGGGTAGGGCCACACGGGAAGCCCAAGTTCTGATTCAGGCCAAACCTGGACAGGCGCAGTATGGAGTGCCTGTGGTCCTAGCTAACTGGGAGGCTAGGGCAGGAGAATATCAACAGGGACACCCTGTCAAAAGGATCTACTATCTCCCTCGTTCTCTCTTTCATTAACAAAAAGTAAACACTGACCAATAGGTAGTATACAGGTTAAGGCAGCTGGATCTCACGTGTCTTACTTTGCTGTTCAAGTCCTAGATCCAGCTGGTTGAAAATCATACCAAGCACGTGTGCACATGTGCCACAAATCCTGAGAGGAGGATGGAGCAGAAGAGATTGAGGTGTAACCACACCTCCTGGGGGGTGATTTCTCATTTTCCCTCCCTCTGTCTCTCTGGTGAGCACACATGCTCTATAGCAAAACTAAAACTAAACTAAAATAAACATGGCCTTGATGTTGTGGGTGTGCACCTAAACAGACTTCCAGACTCCCAGTGAGGACCGCAAGGCCGCCCCTACTCCCTGGCTGCCCAAGACACCTTTTGACTCTGCCAAGTTAGCAGCGGCCCGAATAGTAAGTGCTGCACGTGAGGCAAGAAAGCCCCCTCTATCCTGCCACCACCTCTGGAGCAGAGACCCCCAAAGCATGGGGAACCCTTGCAGAGGGGATCAGCAGGGCTGCAGGTTCTTGCAGGTATCCCCGCAGGCTAGTTAATGCCAGTCTTCTCCCGGGTGAGCCAGAGGAAGTCTGGGACTCACATGGGGCAGAGCAATTTGTAGATATTTCTGAGCGGAGTCCTCTCTGACAAGAACACGCTGTTTCTCCTCACCCTTATGGAAACAAGGCTTGAACTCTCCTAGTTGTCCGGTGCTGGAGGAACAGGTTGGGGCCTGTCCCGGACCTGAATTTCCTCAGAAACTCAGCAAAGATGGGTCCCCAGACAGCTCAGTGCTCTGGTCATCCTCAAACCATTGCATCATTTTGGCTGCTAACTTTATGAGAGAAAGGCATGGGAGCCTTCTCTATAGCTGGGTGGTAACCAGACAGGGAGTTAGATGCAGTCATGGAACCATCTCAGAGCGGGCATCCCAAGCTGGGCAAGAGGTGGGGTCACAAAATGCTCCTCTATTGGAAGAGTCTCCCTCCCTCTGAAAAGCCCACTGCCTTGTACTCACCTTCAACTGTCAGACAGAGCTCTGGGGAGCTGCCAGGAGGAGCCTGTAGGCACCTGTGGAAGAGGTTGTTGGCGTCCCTGTTTCATAAGCTCAGCCTGGAGCACCAGCCAAGATTATCTAAGCCTTTCTTACACATTTCTGCTGGGGCACCCTGGCTTCTTATCTTGGGGCCAGAACCTCACTCGCCTAGGCATGCTGCAGCTCCCCGCCAGGACAAGATCGGCCTCGTGACACAGGTTCCCCAGAACGCCCGACAGAGAGTCACCGGACTGGTCTGTATGCACCAGTTTACACCTGGAGGCCAACAGGGGCACTCAAGAAAAAGAAGGGGCAGGTGAGGCTGAAAGGCCAGGGGCCTCAGGCTATTAACTTCTACTGAGAGTTCTTTTTTTTTTTTTTTTTTTTTTTTTGGTTTTTTTTTTTGGGGTACACACACTTCACCAAAGGTTTTTGCTATAGGGTACATGCACTTGCCAGAAAGACAGAGAGAGACAGAGAGACAGAAAGTGAGAAATCACCCCCAGGGGGATGGCCACACCACAGTCCCTTCTCCTCCGTTCTCCTCTTGGGATCCTAGGTACGCACGCACACGCGCCCAGCGTGAGTTTAAGCCACCGGGTCTGGGATTCGAACCTTGGTCTACTATCTGGGAGTCCAGTGACATAGCCATTACGCTAACTGCTGTTCCCGAGAGTTCTTATTTAAGGAGACAAGGCAAAATCTGGTGTGTGCCTGGTGCAGAGGCGAGATCCAGGAGGGAGCCTGGAACTCACAGAGTGGGACGGGGTTACCTGCCCCTTATCCCCACTTGCTCCTGGCAGCTCAGGATGACAGCCACCAGCAGGCGTGCTTTCTCAGGAACAGGGAAAGTAAGAGGGAACTGTCCTCCCTCCTCTCAGCACCCTTCCCGGAGCACACGCCATCAGGGAGTAAATATTCAAAAGTGGGCGCAGAGGCCTGGGCTTGAGAATTAGGGCAAAAGCCAGCCTGTCCAGGGGTCAGTACAGAGCAGTCCAATCACATCACCTACTCACTAGTCTGCCGTGTTTATTGAGTGTCCAGTGCCTTGGGGACACGGAGACACACTCAGCCCTGCCCTGCCCTCCAGGAGCGTAGTCTAGCGGCTGGGCCCAGAGAGGTGACAGAGGTGACGACGCAGCACAACCCTGCTGAGGGGCTCACCTGCTGTCTTAACTCTACTCTTCAGTAACGCGCACAGCTTCCCTCACAGTCCGCCACCCAGACCAGAGCCTGGGCCATCATGGTTTATGGGGTGCTTTCTAATTTCGTGACCCTCCTCCTTCCCATCAGCACTGTCTTCCTACCCAGGGGCCCTGGTTGCTAGCACAGGCTGTTGGTCTGGAGCCTGGGGGCAGAACACCCCACCTTCCAGCAGATGCTCAGAGAATCCTCATGAAATGATGGGAAGGTGACTGACAGTGGCCCTTCTCTTGGCACCCCTCTACTGGGATCTGCAGGCCCCTCCTCAGTCTTTGTAGGACGTAGGACTCCCTGGCTTCTACAGGGAAGAAAGGAAACTCTTGTTT
>NW_006159616.1:17639050-17648330 GCF_000334495.1 Tupaia belangeri chinensis | reverse complement strand
CTTTTTTTTTTTTTTTTTTTTTTTTTTGAGAGGGTTTTGCTATAGGGCGCATGTGCTCACCGGACAGAGACAGAGAGACAGAAAGAAATCACACCCCAGGGGGGGATGGCCACGCCGCAATCCCTTCTCCATTCTCCTCTCGGGATCTTGGGCACGGACGCACATGCGCCCAGCGTGAGTTTTAAGCCACCGGGTCTGGGACGCGAACCGCGGTCGACTACATGGGGAGTCCAGCGACACAGCCATTACACTAACTGCTGGTCCCAGAAAGGAAACTCTTAAGAACAAGCTGCTTCCAAGAACCAGTTTCCCTGAGTAGCAATGAGTAGTTTTCCAAAGAAAATAGGAAAGGTGTTTCTCATTCCTTAACATGCTGCTATTCCTTGAATTTCTGCCATGGGCACCATCTCCGTGCTGGGCTTCCACCCCCAAAGTGACAAGTCTCCCTGAGGCCACAGGGCAGCCTCATTCTTGTCCCATTCCTTCCTCACAGCCCAAGGACACCTAGCCTGAGGCGTGGTGCACGTGTTAAATCAATACTGGGGAAAATAAACTCTTCCCAGGACCACCAAGAGAAGCTCCCACTCCCTGTGGCATAGGCCTGGCTGCACGGTGCCCCCATTATCGGAGGCTTTGGGCAGAGTGTGCAGGATATGACTCCCGGCCCTTCCTTTTGTCCTGTTCTGGGGCCTTGCAGAGTCTTGAGGCATGACCAGAGTTCCATAGGCCACTGCTGCTTGTCCCAGAAGATCCCAAGCCCAACGAGGTAGGCCCAAGCAGTGGCGGAACAGCAGTGACCAGTCAGAGCAGATGGCTGCACCTGGCCCAGGTGAACTCCTGGCTGAGACCTTGTTCTGGTGCCCGCTCTGGGGAAGGTGTGTCAGCTTTCCAAGCAGCATGTGGCTGGCACAGTTCCAGGCGCACCTCCACCAGCTGGGGTGTGCGGCTTCTTCCTCACCCTGTAGCCACTTGCCCCCCTTTCCTCTTGCCCAGACACCCTCAAATTGAGCATGAGACAGAGCGGCCCTTAAGTCCTGGAGCTGAATCTCTGGGTCTTCGATATGCCACGCTGGTCACAGACATCCGGGTTCCGGTCTAGGCGTGGGTGCTGGGCTGGTTCCTCATAGTGGGAAAGGGAGCTGTCACCAGCTTCCGCGGCCTGCCAGGAGCCCCAGGCTCCAGGTTCGCAGTCAGCAGGGTGCGTAGACCGGCCAGGAGGCTACCAGGGCCGCCAGAGGCCAGGACCGCCGGCGGACGCAGGCCGGGACGGCGCGGGGCGGGGGGCGGGCGTGGGGAGTAGTCTCCAGCGCTGCCGCGGTCAGGGCTGGCACCCGCCGCCCTCCGCCGCAGATACTCCAGCAGGCGCGCGCTCACCGACGGCTCCAGGACCCGGCAGGCGGGCAGCACGCGGGCCAGGCCCCCCAGGCAGGCGTGGTAGCCCTCGCGGTAGCTGTCCGACGGCGCTGCGGGCGGAGAGCGACGTGAGGCGCACAGGAGGGTACCGAGCACCGCGCGGGACAGGGCGGGGCAGGGTCACTCACCCGGCGCTGCGTCGGGGCAGGAGGACGCAGGCAGCTCCTGCAGGAAGCGCACAGTCATTTCCAGGATGTCTGCTTTTTCCAGTTTCGAGTAGCGGGAGTTCTGCGTCCGGCCACGAGGGAGAGGGCAGAGACAACAAACGAGACAGCTCCCGCTCAGGCAGCGGTGAGCACCACTTTGGTGCCAGGAGCTGGGTGCCCAGCGCGCCTGTGACCCGTTGGGTCGTCTCTTCCGCGCTCACCCCGCTGGGGCTCGACTTGGGCGTCGCGTTGAAGCCCTCGCCGGTTCCTCCCGCAGAAGCACATAGGGCGGTCAGCCCTCGCTCTGGGCCACAGGGCCTCTCCTCCCCGCGCCCTCCCCATCCCACCCCGCCACAGTGCACGGAGTCGGCCCAGCGCCTGGGCAGCAGCGGCAGGATGAGCCCCTTGAGCTGGCTCAGGCTCTCGTTGATGCGCTCGCGCCGGCGCTTCTCCAGCAGCGGCTTCAAGCTCTGCGAAAGGGCGCGCGGAGGCCGCGGTTAGGCGGGTTGCGGTCCCGGCTCCCGCTCAGTCCCATCTACCCTTAGTCCCCAACTTCTACCTTGCGCAGCTCCGCAGTGTCCCCCGCCCTGCGAGGCAGTCCCATGCTAGGCGGGAAGGCGGCGACTTTGAAGGCCACCCGCAGGCAGACCGAAGCCAAAGGGGAGGCACCGAGCGCGGCCCGAGAGGGCGCGGGTGGAGTGCGCGCGGTACCCGCAGCTCGGGTTTAAAAAGGCGGTGTAGCCTGCCCCTCCCCGCCCCGCCGAGTCCGGCCGCCCGCTGGTCCCACCTCCCGCCTTTGTTCTAGAGCAGGATGGGGCGGGGAGGGGGAGACAGCGGCGCCCGCGGGGATCTGCTCGCATCCCATCTGCAGCGGAGCTACAGACCTCGGCGCTTCGCGAGCACCTGTGTGGGCAGGGGTGGGGAGTCATCGGGGCCATCCTGATCCCGCGGGCGGAAGGGCGGGGTGGGGCAGGCGTCCCCTGGCTCAAGAGGCAGTCCATCCTCTTTAACGCCACGCTTCATTCATTCCCCGCACATGGGATCAACACCTCCTTTGAGCCCTGGCCTAGGGGGACCCTGTGGCAGCAAGACTGCCAAGGCTGGGGCCTCAGGGAGCTCCCACGAGGATCATTAGGGGAGGCACTCGCGCCACCAGCTGCTCAGTGGACTGAGAAACCGAGGCTCAGAGAGGGGTCACGAGTCGCTCCTGTCCCCGCCGCTGGGAATAGGCCGAGCCAGGACTGGAGTCCCGATGGCTGGACTTTCTGGCCCTAAGGACTCGGTAGAGTCCCCCAGCGGCTCACCGAGTTAGGGATCATCTGGTTTCCCCATCTTTGGTTTGGGATAAGGAAATTGTCCCAAAGAAGCAGCAGTAAACCAGGAGCCCTCCTGTTCATCTTAACCGGCCCTGAGTTCCGGTTCTCACCCTAGGGACGGTCGGAGCCCACGTGACGAGCGAGCTCGCCGAGCGGGGCGGTCCTAGGTGCGGACTCCTGGCTGACAGCCTCGGCCCCAGCGGCACGCCCGGGCCCGCCTCCGCGCCGCGTGGCCGTTGCTGGAGCAAACTGACTGGCGTCCCCCGCCCATCTGCTCTGGGCTCCCTCCCTCGACCGGCTGGCAGGGCAACGGCCACCTCTGCGGACCACACTGCCCTCGGGTCAGTCCGACCAGAGAGCGGGGCAGGGAGGAGGGACCGAGGGGCGGAGCCAAGGCAGGCTCTGTCCACGGTTCTGGAAAGACCTCCAACCCCATCTTCGCCGCCCAGACCCCACTTCCCAGCCTGACACCGCAGGTAGTCCCAGACCCCCCTTCCTGCAGTGCTGTTCCGTCAGGGTCCGAGAAGACCAGAGTACGCATCAGGAAGGGGGCCTGGAGCAGCCTGGGTGAGGGCAGCTAGGGCCACCCATGCCTGTCTGTGGCATGCAGAGAACCGTTGACCACTGACTGCCCAGCTCAGGGCCAAATGCTTCACGGTCCTCATCACCATTAATTCCCATAACAGTCCTAATTGGGACAATAAATCACTTAATACTGGCCCAGCAGGACTTGGAGAAGCCAGATCCAACATGGTGACCACGGTTCAGATCCCTAGCCTGGTCAGCCTGAAACAAGCTGAGCATGTACGGGATTACCCCAGACCCAGTGGGCTGGAGGGCTACAGGAAAGGGGTCTTGGTGTGACCAGATCCGCAGAGGACGTTCTTTTCTCTTTCACACACAAGCATGCTCTATCATGAATAAAGAAAAAATTAGGGCTGCCCCATAGCATAGTGGTTAAGAGAGCCAGCTCCCTCATGACTGACTGCAGTTCAAATCCTGATCCCAGCAGCTTAGAAAACTGTTGTGGGGGCCAGCAGATGACGTGGAGGTTAAGGCACTGGATCCTACATGACCGACTGCATGGTTCAAGTCCCAGACTCAGGGGCTAGCAAATCACTCCAGGTGTGTGTGTGTGCTTGCTCAAAATCCTGAGAGAGACTGGAGGAAAAGGAATTGCAGCATGGCCATCCCCTCTGGAGGAGAGTGACTTCTCATTTTCCCTCTCTCTGTCTCTGTCTCTGTCTCTCTCTGGTGAGCATACATGCCCTATAGAAAACAAACAAACAAAAAAAAAACTGCTGGGCACATGTGCACGTATGCCCCCAAATCCCAGTCGGATGGGGAAATGTAGAAGAAACTTCCACGAGATCACACGCATTAGGTGGTGCTTTTTCCTCCCCACCCCCACCCTCCACCCCATCTCTCTCTGATAAGCATATGCACCTTCTGACAATTTTAAATAAATGAAGAAATAATTTTTAAAAGGAAGCAAATTAAAAGAAAAAAGTCTCTCTCTTCCACTCTCCCATGCTGTAAAGGACTCTGACCAGGTAACTCACAGTTCCCTTTAACAGAAGGAATTTGCTGGTAACTTGGAAGAAGGAGTCGTTTACTATTAGGAGAAATTTGGTAAGAGAGCTGAGTGGGTAGGCCTTAGGAAAGCTGGGGCCACCTGGGGTATAGGGGGGACACATGCCACCTAGGAAGCACATAGTCCATGGGTGGGAGAGATACCTGAACAGCTGGGTAGGTGGGCTGCAAGGAGCCCAGCAGGGGGGTAACAGGAGGCTCCTGGGAAGGCACTCTCTAAGCCGACACCTGGAGGGTGGGAGAGAGTGGGAAGGAATGAGGTTTCTTCTGTGGCAGAAGGAACCTCAGGCCAGATCCAACTGGAGAGTGAGCTTTGCCACTTCCCAATTGTGTCACCTAAGGCAAGAAACTTTAAAAAACAAAACAGCTGGGACAAGCAGGTGGCATGGTGGTTAGGGTGCTGGACTCTCCTATGTGGCTGACCATGGTTCAAGTGTCGGACCTGGTGGCTTACTTTCTCACTTTCAATCTCTCTCTCTCTCCAAATGAAAATGAAGTGAATAATAAATCAAATTAAACAAAATAATTCTTAAAAGAAAAAAAAAAGCAAACAAACTAAAAATCCATACCGCAGTTTTCTTAGCTGTAAGGATTTGGAAAAGACAATGAGAACTGGCAGGAAGGGCAAGCTTCCATTCTGAGTGTGAGCCATATCCTGAAAGTAGTCTGAGAAGCTGGTCAGCAGGGGCGGGTGCTCACACCTAGCTTTTACAGAGATGTCTCCTAGTGGTTCAGGGACATCCGCCTTGCTCACCCGGACCTGGCCACAAAATAAAACCATGTGATAGAGAAGTTTGTCCAGGGCCAGGAGAGCCACCTGGGGGTGGAAGACATGAATTGCAGGGATTTAGTCATGAAGGGGGCACAAATGAGGGAAACCCAAGAGGAGGAGCCTTTTATCTCTCCTGCACTTGCTGGCCTCAGGGCGCACCTGCCTCTCAGTAGCTGGAGGAGGCTAACTCCACCAGGCATCAAGCATATTGCTCTGTCCACACCAGCCAAAGTAGGGAAGTGGCCAGGATATGAGGAAAGATTCCTCATTTTTTTTTTTTTTTTGCTAACAGCTATGCAGAGGTCCCAGATCCCAGTGGCCACAGGTCCAGTTGAAGGAACTGGGCCATCCACCTGACCACGAAGGGCACAGACTTGGGTTATAAGAGCACCTGAGCAAGCAGGAGGCCAAGACGCCAGGGGCCACCTGACGGCCCCAGGGAACGATCTCCAAGGTAGCCTCTTATGGTACAGCACCAGGACTCTCACTGTTCTGGAATGCACCTTCATCCTGCGGCATTTCCAGCAAGGCCAGGAGCTGGGCAAGGGTAGGCGCTGGGTGACACAGCTCCCGGGGCATGGGTGGGAGTGGGAAAGGAAGGACACAGGCTGTTTTGCAGTGGCTGATATGCTTCTGCACTCCCACAGCGACACAGTCCCACCTTCTAGCAGCTCCTCCTTGTGTCCAGCCAGCCTTGCCTCCTCCAGCTCCCACAAGTGGTTTCCGGAGGTGCCTGCAGGATGTGGTGTGCACATGTGCTTTCCTGCCCGCGCCCTCTGCACCCTTCGGGCACCCTTGAGAGCAATCACGTGCCCTCTCTCTGATGACCTCTGTATGACAGCCTCACTGGCCCCAGTCTTTTTTTTTTTTTTGGAGAGATTTTTGCTATAGGGTGCGTGCACTCGCCAGACAGACAGAGAGAAACAGAGAGACAGAAAGCGAGAAATCACCCCCCAGGGGGGATGGTCACGCTGCAATCCCTTCTCCTCCATGTTCCTCTCGGGATCTTGGGCACGCACGCACACGCGCCCGGCGTGAGTTTTAAGCCACCGGGTCCGGGATGCGAACCGCGGTCGACTAGATGGGAATCCAGCAACATAGCCATTATGCTAACTGCTGGTTCCCACTGGCCCCAGTCTTTTAATCCTGCTTTCTCTTCTCTTAGCTTGGAAGTCCCAGGCCCTAGGCCTATGGCCGACACCTCCCCTCCCTTACCGTGGTTCTTGGGTGCTCTGAGTTCATAGTATCTGGATCCAGAATTCTGAGCACACCAGGCCACCTTCTCCTCCCCCACCTCCTTCATTTTCATATAGGGTACTTGCACTGGTGCAGTGGGGTAGAGAGAGTGAGAAAGCCCGAGGCGAGCGGGTGACTGCTGCAATCCCTGCTTACTGCATTCTCCTTTCAGGGTTCTGGGCCTACTTGCCCTGTCAGTGTGTTTTTCAAGCCACCAGTCAGTTTGGACCACTCAGTTGACCATGTGGGATCCAGTCACTCCACCCATCATGCTGCCTGGCTGGCCCACACCAGACATCCTTGTCTGTCCCTGGTCCTCCTTCTCTCCTTCCCGCCCTCCCTCCCTCTTTGCTGGAGGCTCTGAGGTCAGTTCTCTGGCCCAGAGGGAGCCTGGAGGGCTGAGAGCCCGGCACCCTTAGCACTGAACAGAGGCATAGACCAGAGCCCTGTGGGGCCTTCGTAGGCCTGTTTCTACCTCAGGGTCTTTGCTCTTGCAGTTCTCTGCGCCTGGAATGCCTCTTCTCATCCAGCCCCAGGGCACCTCCTCAGATAGACCTTTCCCTGACCGCCCATATCGGCCCATGAAATCACTCCAGATCATCTCGCTTTCCTGCTCTAATGACACTTGTCATTCTCTGGAATTGCGGTAACTATTGGCTTGTGACTCCCAGCTTCTGGAACAGCATATAGTGGGCACTTGGCAGACGAATGAATTAGTCTGCGCTTGACGGTTGTCGAATCCTAACCCACTCTAGTCGCCCTCTGGGATCGCAGTTTTTACCTGAGCGCACCTGCTCCTGTTGCCCGAGTGCCCCGGAGGCACCGCGGGGGCTGGCGGTGCATTCTGGAGACCAGGAGGGGCGGAGTCGGGACCAGGGGCGGGTCCGAGGCTTAAGCCGAGAGTCCGCAGGGTCCCCGCCCCAGAGCGCGGCGGAGGCGGAGCGGAGCAGAGAGCTAGGCAGCGCAGAGCGGGACCCGGCTAGCAGCCGCTCCGCCTCCCCAGTCCGCAGAGCCCCGACGGCTGCGCCGCAGCTGCTCCGGGCGTCAGAGGACACGGGCATGGCACCCCGCGGACAGCCTTGAGCTTGGGGTCGCGGCGCCGCAGGCGGCACCATGGCCCTGGAGCAAGCGCTGCAGGCGGCGCGGCAGGGCGAGCTGGACGTGCTGAGGTCCCTGCACACAGCGGGCCTGCTGGAGCCCTCGCTGCGCGACCCACTGGACGCGCTGCCTGTGCACCATGCGGCCCGCGCTGGCAAGCTGCACTGTCTGCGCTTTCTGGTGGAGGAGGCAGCCCTCCCCGCCACGGCCCGCGCGCGCAACGGCGCCACACCGGCCCACGACGCGGCTGCAACTGGCCACCTTGCCTGCCTACAGTGGCTGTGCACGCAGGGCGGCTGCAGAGCGCAGGTGAGTCCGCGCCGCTCACCAGATACCCTGGGCTTCCTCCCCAGGAGAAGATTCTGGCCCAGCGCCCCCATGGCTCAGGAGTGGGTGGGGTTGGGCGCCTCCTGGCCCAACTAAGTCCTACATGGAACTACTTTCCGAGGACTTTGGGTGGGATGCGGGCACGCACTGGTTGCTCACTGGAAGAGCACCTGGGTGATAGAGAACCAGAAGGGAACTGGGCCTGTGGAACTGGTATTAGCTGGGAGAGGCAAAGCCCAGTGAGGCCTGGAGGGTGGTTGGGGAAACCCAGGCTCAGGCAGCAGGATAGAAGCCTCTGTCCTCCAGGACCAGGTCTAGAGGGAGGGTGGCCTAAGTCCCACAGCCTACCCCACTGTAGAGATGCAGGTGTCCTGCAGCCAGGCATGGGGTACGGGTGGCGCGTCACAGTAAGTTGGGATCTCCCCCGAACCTCTGCTGGCCCTAGGCCATTAGCACTTTTCAGACTTGCAGCTCCAAGTTGCTTCTCCAGCCCAGCCTGTCTTGTCCTCAGGCCTACCCCACCTGGTCACTCTTAGGAGTGGCCTCCAAGGGTAGTCCCCGCTGAAAAAAGAGTGATGGCCAGGCGATCAAAGAGTTCTGAGCACAAGGAACAAGAAGTGCAAAGCCCCGAGGCGTGCACATTTCTATCCAGTTGAGGAGCAGCGAGGAAGCCAGCTTGTTTTGGAATGGGGTGAGGATGGGAGAAGCCACCAGGTCAGGCCTGGAGGGTCTCATAGGCTGAGAGTAGGAATTCCGATGATATTCTGGTTGCAGGGGCAGCCAGTGCAGGGAAGGACTAGAACTGATTGTTCACTTAGAAAGACCAGCAGGGAAACTGGAGATAGAAGGGAGGAGGCAGGGACAACTCTGCACCCTAAAGATGGCCAGATGACAAGGCCCCCCTTCCCACAATCCCTGGGAGATGGCCGGGCTCTTATCTCTTGGCTGGCCCTGTTATCAGGGTTCCGGCCACGTAGCCCCTGCCCACTCTTTTGGGAGACAGCATGTTTCCCTGGCCCTGGTGTCCAGCCCTGGCCGGAAGCCTCCTTTGTCACAGCAGAGGAGGTGGAAGATACAGGTGGCCTTGTGCCCAGCTTATCAAGTCTTCCGCCCTCCCGCCGCAGCAGGCTTGGGGACGGAAGTGTGTGTGTGGGGGGGTGACCTCGATCCCTGGTCCTGCATAGTCCAGAGAGATAAGCAGCTTTAAGGTGCAGGCCACAGCACATGAGGCTCCTGGGGCCTACACAGCTGTTGGTGCCTCCAGAACAGTCAGAGCCCATAGGTCAGTGGCCCTGTCCTTTCTGCCACCTCCACCTAGAGGCCTAGAGCCATCAGGACCCCTCAGAGCCACATCAGATCCACAGTCCCAAGGTCTTTGG
>NW_006159616.1:17638710-17639019 GCF_000334495.1 Tupaia belangeri chinensis | reverse complement strand
TTCTCAAGAGTTGGAGCTCAGGACATGCTTCACCATGGTCCTGCTTGAGTCACCTCTAGCCAGCCCTGACCCTGTGTTCAGAGGGACAGACTGAAGCAGCTGCCAGTCCTCCCTGGACCAGCAGATGACATGGGAGGGACCTCAGAGTCACCCTCAGCATCCTGAGGCCATTTATTTTCTGCTCCATCTTCCTCCCTGCTTCCATAGAGGGCTGGCCAGGCTGTTGGCCCACCCCACAGCCTGGCTGATGACGTACCTGGCTGTCCCCCTCCCTGCCCGTTCTCTCTGTACTCTCTTTTCCTTGTGTTT
>NW_006159616.1:17636742-17638174 GCF_000334495.1 Tupaia belangeri chinensis | reverse complement strand
GAGATTTGCCTTAAGCACTGGATCTCTCTCTGGTCAAAGACGGTTGGGGAAGGTTCCCTTCCCTGATCCTAGTGAACCAAGTTCACCTCTCACTGCTGCCCCAACCCTTTCCCCTTGTCCCTGGCCAACTCTTGTCCCTGCCTACCTCTCTGTTGTCCCGTGTTCTTGGTACTGGGAGGTTGTTTTGTTCTAGAACTGCTGCCCACTCCTCCCAATGTGCCAGCCTGAGTCAAGATGTCTGGGTTCTTGGTGATTCTCCTCCCTGCCCGGGTCCTTCATAAACAGCCCCTCCAGCCCCCTTTCACAACAGACACACACAACTGGGTATGCACAGATGGCTCCATTCCCTCTTGGGTGGGGGTGCCCAAGCTCCTCCTAGGACCTGCCACTATCCCACACCTACCATCACTATCTATCCCCTGCCCAGCAGGACCTAGGAACTTCTTTTCCACAAGGCAACACAGCCTGTTCCTGTGGCCGGGTGCAGGGTGCAGGAGCATCTGATGGGAGGGCAGCTTTCTGCACTAAGCTTCGGTTGCTGGAGGTGCACCAAGGCGGTGGCCTCTGTTCCCACGTGTTACCTGGAGAGGAAGCAAAGGGAAGAAGCAAGGACTGGACAAAGGCGCCTCTCCCATCCTGACGCCAGCCTGGTGTAGCCCCAGCAGCTCAGCCTTCCTGGCCTGCTGAGCCCAGTGACTCTCACACACTCACTCAGGCATTCCCTGAGCCCCTGTGTGTCTGGCGCTCCTTCTGTGACAAGCAGAGTGCTGTGTCCTGAGTGCCTACTATGTGTGGGTATCTTGCAGTCATGAGCTACAGCCCTGAAAGCCGGGCATGGTGGTGCAGCTAATGGACTGAGGGCACAAGCAGGGTCCAAACTCCCAGGATTAGCTTGACCCCAAAAAACATTGCTAAGCAAGACCTGGCCACGCTCTCAAGGGTGGGCAGAATTGCTCTCCTGGCTGGTGGACAGTAAGAAGTGGCCTGAGCCACAGGTGGGGCCACTAAAGTTCATGACTTTAGGAACTTAACTGTTCTCTTCCCACAGGACAAAGACAATTCTGGTGCCACAGTCCTGCATCTGGCTGCCCGCTTCGGCCACCCTGAGCTGGTGGACTGGCTGCTGCGTCATGGCGGTGGGGACCCCACCGTGGCCACAGATATGGGCGCTCTGCCTATCCACTATGACGCCGCCAAAGGAGACTTCCCCTCCCTGAGGCTTCTCGTCAGTCACTACCCTGAGTAAGGACAGGCCCTCTGACGTGGGCCCTGGGTGGGGTGGACTGGGGCTCTGAGGAACACATGGGGTCTGCCATGCCTCTCTAGCATCCCAGGGGAGTGACCCTCCAGTGGCTATCCTGGCGGCCATAGGTCCAGACAGCTCCTACCCAAGTTTAAATTCCTCTCGCCACCAGCCATATGCTCCCAAGTC
>NW_006159616.1:17632539-17636470 GCF_000334495.1 Tupaia belangeri chinensis | reverse complement strand
TCCTTATCCACTATGCCGCCGCCAAAGGAGACTTCCCCTCCCTGAGGCTTCTCGTCAGTCACTACCCTGAGTAAGGACAGGCCCTCTGACGTGGGCCCTGGGTGGGGTGGACTGGGGCTCTGAGGAACACATGGGGTCTGCCATGCCTCTCTAGCATCCCAGGGGAGTGACCCTCCAGTGGCTATCCTGGCGGCCATAGGTCCAGACAGCTCCTACCCAAGTTTAAATTCCTCTCGCCACCAGCCATATGCTCCAAAGTCCTGCAGGCGCCATCAGCACCCTTGGCCGCATGCAGCTGGATGAGGGAGGCCGATCATGGAGGCCAGAGCTCCCCTCTGGCAGGCTTGCCCCTGAGCCCACAGCAGAGGGGCTCTCGCCAGCTCTGGCTCACTTACAAGGCTGGTCTCAACACAGTGCCAGGAGGCACCTTCCATAGTGCTAGTCAAGCAGGCAGAGGAGAAGCCACATCAATCAACAGCAATCAGTTAAGGGAGAGAGCCCTGGACTTCCCATCCCACTTTCTAGCCTCAGAGCCTGCAGCTAGGCCGTGCAGAGAGCAGCTTGCCATTTCCTGTGGCCCCTTGGCCCATTCCCACTACCAAGGGTGAGGAAGGGCTGCCAAACCTCCCAGGGTTCTCGGCCTGAGTGGCTAAGTCTCAGCCTGAGTGGCTAAGAAAGCAACCAAGTGGGGACCTGGGAGCTCCCCGGATAGGGTGGGGCATGTGGAAGACTGGGGATCTGGGCAGAGCAGGGGTTCAGATGGGAGTCTGGGGATGGTGGGAGGCAGGAGTTAATTGTGTCTTGGTGAGGCAGGAGTTCAGGGGGAAAAGCCACCCAGACCCTGTCTGAGGGAAGGGGGTGCCAGTGGCTAATGGCCCTTATCAGTTGAGCTGGTACCTAGGGCAGAAGCATGAGGTGGACCAACCTCAGGAGAAGAGCAGCTACCCGGTGAGGAAGTTAGGTCCTGTGTCCACACCAGCCCCACTACTGAGGATGCCAGCAGGCCACTGGCCACCAGGGTGCAAGCCGGAGGCCAGTTAGACACATGACTGCCTGGCCTGGGGCACAGGCGCCCTGGATGGGTGTAGGACAGCCTGGGACCCATCAGGCTGGCTTGAGTTGTCCCTGGGACCCAGCACAGGCAGGTTAGGCTGTTTGCATCCTTGCTAAGCAAGGGGGTCCTAGTTTTGGTGAGTGAGAGACCCAGCAGGTGCTGGACAGGGGACAGAGGTTTGCTTCACAGTCATCCCTGTCAGGGGCCACGTGGTACCACCTGAGTGTAAATTCTTTGCTTCCAGGCAAGCTAGAGTTTGGTTCATGTCAAAGGTGAGGGGCTTTAAAGTACGAGCTCCAGAGACCCCTCAGTGCAGGGCTCAGACCTGCACCTGTCAGCACCCCTGGGAGGCTTTGTCTCAGACTCCTGAGTTAGACTTTCCATGCTGGGACCTGAGGACCGTGCCTGTGACTGTCCTACCCCACAGCCTGATGAGTCCGATGGGTCTGTCCTACCCCCTCACTTCTAGCAGAGGACACAAAGTCCCAGGAAGGAAGGGATGGGCTGTCGCCATGCAGCGAGGAAAGCCCATCGCCTCCTTCCCCATTCTACATAACGTGCCCCCAATGGCCAGCCACTGGCAGGGACCAGATGGCCCATGGTGTGAGCTGAGGATGGATGCCAGCCTGACCTCCCCTTACCGAGAAGCTTGGGCCTACAATGACCTGTGACCCCCTCCGTGAGCTGGGATCACGGGTCCAGGAGCACTCTGGTTGGGCTGTAGAACACTGCCTGGGGTCTGGCCTTGGAAACCCTTACCCCTCCCAGGCCTGCCAGGTGCTGAGTATGATTGGGCCTGGATGTTGACTCCACAGCCAGATGGCCAGGGCTGATGAGCTGCCAGCCCCCAGGAGTCTCCATGAATCTCAGGAAGGTGGACAGGGCTCACTTCCCTGCATCGTGTGTGAACTGGCTGATAAGGCAGCGCCTTTGTGTGGTTGCCAGCTGGGCTCAGGCAAGAGGGGAAGGTGGGGAATTGGGGTTGGGGGCTAGCATGTCCACTTGGCCTTCTGCCTCGGAATGGAGACTTCTGCTCCCCAAGACTATGAACCTCAGGGTTGAGAATTAGGGAGTCAGAGGCTTGAGTTGCCCTGTCCACAGGGCCCAATCAAAGGCCCAGGCAGCCCAGCGTGGGAGGCCATGGCTGGTCTCTCCCTCTCTCTCTCCCTTCCTAGGCCTGCTGTGAATCTTATGAATTATTCACAGGGGCTCAGCTCTCCTGGCGGGTGGGTGAGCTGGGTGAGCGAGCAGGTGAGGGAGGAAGGGCGGAAGGGCTCTTATACCTACTGCTGGGAAACTTGATCCTGCCAGAGTGGCGTGGGCAGCCCTGGCAGTGACAGGCCTCGGAGGAGCAGGAGGCCTGGACCACCTGGTGGAAGAGCAGCTAATGCCAGGGCTATGTCTTGGAGAGTAGAAAGGACTTGAGGTTGCAGCAACACCCTGTCCGTGTCTCACCCTCTTGGCCTATCTGCCCAGTACACTGGGCCAAATCTTCCAGAAGCAGAGGACTTGCCTTGGTAACCGTGGGGGCTGCTGACCCTGTGTGAACCCGTCCTCTGAGAGCAGCCCCTAAGTAGGCAGGAGCTGGTGGAAGGGAGCGAGGGGTCTGGGTCCCCAGCAAAGACTGCTGAGAAGGGACAAGTAGCAGGTAGCCCTCAAAGTGCCTGCTCACCCTCCCAGCAAGGTTCCGGTGCCCAGCAGCCCCCTCGGCTCAGCCTGCCTCCCACATCTGCTGGCTGCCTGGGCCTGAGCAACTGGAGGCAGCCCCAGGCTCCATGGAGGGCTCTGCCAGACATAGCAAACGAGAAGACTGGTGCGCCCAAAGGTTTTTACCTTCAGCTCCCTGCAGGTGCCACCTTCCCCCCAGCCTCCTCATCCCCCACCTGCTCCTGGACTAGATGGGGACAGAAAGTGCCCTGTCCAGGAGTCAGGATAAACCCCAAGTGGCTCCCACCTGCTGAGAGCCTCCTAGGGGCTTAGCCTCACAGTCCCCCTGGGCAATGGCTCTGTGGGCAGCCCCTGTTACAGGTTGATGCATTCAGCTAATGGTTAGCAAGCATCACTCTGTGCCATAGTCTAGGGGCTGGAATACACTGGCAAACCAGACTAGTGTCCCTGCCTCCTGCAGCTGGCAGATCCAGATATGACATGGTGTTTCAGAAAGGCCAGTGGACCAGCGGCAGCCCCAGGTTTCCTGTGCACCCCCTCTGTGGGTCTGTCTCCCACTCTTACTCCAGGCCCTAATCTCTCAGGTCCTTTCAAGGTCACAGGGGCTTTCCTTTTGTCCTTTCTTGGGGCATAGCTTCATGAAGCCTGGGTGCTCTCAGAGCCTGAAGGGTTCAGGCACCCCCACCTGAGACAGAAGGGGGCTTCCCAGGATGCCCCGATGACCCACCCGTAAGGGACCCAGAGCCCATGGCTCAGCTCTCTCTCTAGGAAGGCTGGAGGCTCTGCCTATGCCCCTTACTTGCTGGGCACCAGTTTCTGCTGCAGGCAGCAGGGGCTCATTCATTCTTAATTGCCTGCCCCCAGGTCTACCCTCAGCGTTTGTCAAGGTCACCAGGCAGCAAAGCCAGGGGGCGGAGCCTACACCAGTGCATCCAGATCAGAGAAGGCAGCAGTGGTCCTGCGCCCCTGACCCTGGTGGAGACGCTGAGAAAGGAGCGGCCTGGTGGAGGAGGGAGAAAGCCCTCTAAGTTGGGGGAGGGGGCCATCCTTGCCCCCATCTTGTGTCTCCACCAGCAGCTCCTGGTCCCAGCC
Organism: Tupaia belangeri chinensis; assembly: GCF_000334495.1. NCBI lineage: Eukaryota > Metazoa > Chordata > Mammalia > Scandentia > Tupaiidae > Tupaia > Tupaia belangeri. Next base: position 17,632,656 of record NW_006159616.1, on the reverse strand, counting down.
TGCCATGGAACCAGGGCTAGCCCCCTCGCCCATTCCTCACCTGAATCCTTGCTCTTAGCTGTCCAACTTTAGCCTGGCCTTCACACAGGCTGTTTCCTCTGCCTGGAACTTTTTCCC
>NW_006159616.1:17628335-17632494 GCF_000334495.1 Tupaia belangeri chinensis | reverse complement strand
AGGCATCCCTCGGGGCCATAGTCTAGGGGCTGGAATACACTGGCAAACCAGACTAGTGTCCCTGCCTCCTGCAGCTGGCAGATCCAGATATGACATGGTGTTTCAGAAAGGCCAGTGGACCAGCGGCCGCCACAGGTTTCCTGTGCACCCCCTCTGTGGGTCTGTCTCCCACTCTTACTCCAGGCCCTAATCTCTCAGGTCCTTTCAAGGTCACAGGGGCTTTCCTTTTGTCCTTTCTTGGGGCATAGCTTCATGAAGCCTGGGTGCTCTCAGAGCCTGAAGGGTTCAGGCACCCCCACCTGAGACAGAAGGGGGCTTCCCAGGATGCCCCGATGACCCACCCGTAAGGGACCCAGAGCCCATGGCTCAGCTCTCTCTCTAGGAAGGCTGGAGGCTCTGCCTATGCCCCTTACTTGCTGGGCACCAGTTTCTGCTGCAGGCAGCAGGGGCTCATTCATTCTTAATTGCCTGCCCCCAGGTCTACCCTCAGCGTTTGTCAAGGTCACCAGGCAGCAAAGCCAGGGGGCGGAGCCTACACCAGTGCATCCAGATCAGAGAAGGCAGCAGTGGTCCTGCGCCCCTGACCCTGGTGGAGACGCTGAGAAAGGAGCGGCCTGGTGGAGGAGGGAGAAAGCCCTCTAAGTTGGGGGAGGGGGCCATCCTTGCCCCCATCTTGTGTCTCCACCAGCAGCTCCTGGTCCCAGCCTGCCATGGAACCAGGGCTAGCCCCCTCGCCCATTCCTCACCTGAATCCTTGCTCTTAGCTGTCCAACTTTAGCCTGGCCTTCACACAGGCTGTTTCCTCTGCCTGGACCTCTTTCCCAGAATGCCTATGGCTGCTCCTTCTTCTCCTTGAAGTGTCTGCTTAGATCTCCGCTTCAGGAACCTGTTTCAAATTGTAGCTCACTCCCACAGAACACTGGCTTCTCAGCCCGGTTTCTTTTCCTGTTGCCCTTATCATTACCTGGCACTGCCTTCTCTGCGTCTCCGTGCGCCTTCTTGTTTTCTTACGCTTTGTCTCTTAGGCTTATCAGGACAGGGACTCTGCCTTCCGCACTCAGTATGCTTTTGACACATAGTAACACTTGTTGAATGAATGAAAGTTCCAGAATCCCTGGGTCTTGTCCAACTCTGCCTGTGGCTCACTGCATGTGATTTCAGTAAAACGCCTTTTCTGGGCCTCATGGGCCATTCTAGCAAATGGACCTCACCTGTCCCTCTGGCTGAGGCTACGTGAGAGGCAGCATCACATAGCTCCTGGCCCGGCTGGCCCTCCTCACTCAAGCACACATGTATTCACTCCACAAACACAGCAAAGCACAGCTGTCTGCCCAGCCCATCAGCACTAGGGATGAGGCCTGCCCCATTCCGATACCTCTTCTTCCTCCCCTCTGTGTATTGGCTTGACATCCGGCAGCCCCAGCAGAACCAAGCTCTGAGAGGACAGCTGCTATGTCCACTGCCCACCCATCTTGGCCTATGGTCGTCTTCCGACGTCTAGGGAACAAGGTCACTTAGGAGTGACAAGTGCTATGTAGTGAAAAGGGCAGTTTGGTAGGACACAATCAGGTGTTCATTTTTTTTTTTTGAGTGGTTTTTGCTATAGGGCGCGTGCGCTCGCCAGACAGAGAGAGACAGAGAGACAGAAAGCGAGAAATCACCCCCCAGGGGAGATGGCCATGCCGCAATCTCTTCTCCATTCTCCTCTCGGGATCTTGGGCACGCACGCACACGTGCCCAGCGTGAGTTTTAAGACACTGGGTCCGGGACGCGAACCGTGGTCGACTACATGGGAACCCAGCGACATAGCCATTACACTAACTGCTGGTCCCAGGTGTTCATTTTTTAAGGATTATTTTAAAATTTTATTTGCTATTATTATTATTATTTTAATTTGACCAGACAGAGACAGAAAGATAGGGAAAATGAGAAAGCAAACCACCAGGTCTGGGGCTCAAACTGCAGTCGACCATGTGGGAGTCTGGCACCCTAACCAATACGCCACCTGCTGGCCCCACAATCAGGTATTATTTAAGCCAAGGGAGTCAGGGAAGGCCTCACTGAGAAAGTGGGAGCTGAGACCCAAATAAAAAGAGGACCAGCCATGCAGAGCTAGCAGGAGAGCATTGCTGGCAACGTCGGTAGGTACAGAGGACAGAAGTGGCGTCAGGTTGGCTTTGGTGAGGAGCAAAAAAGGCCTGGAGTCTGGGAGAGTTGAGGGAAATGTAGGTTTCTGGAACTTTATCAGGCTGGTGATAGATTGAGGTGTGAGCTGACTGTTCTAGAACCGTCCTCAAATCAAGTTTGCATTTTTTTTTCCCCCTGGGCCAAGTCTGATTTGGGATCTTTTAATGTAAGTCAGAAAGTACGATTGGAGGACACCAAGAGACAAGTATGGCTACAGCTCCAAGACTGTCTTCACAGTGATCTTAGGCCACGGGGTCTGGTCCTCATGGGTAACAGCCCTTATCTGTACTCCCTTGGGGCAAAAATTTTTGGCAGTGGAGAAGGCCATTGGAAATGTTCTTCAACCGGATTTGATCCTGTGGGCAGATCACTCACTGTTCCTTGTGGCAACATTAACAATAGCCTGACACAAATCTTGGACAGAGATTTCCAACAAACCCTCACAGGCATTCCATGTTTCTTTTGGGTTATCAGAGGGTAGCTTGCTGAATAGTTAGAATTTGTCCATACCATCTTTTTTCCCAAGAGGAAGAAGAAAAAAAAAAATGGGACCAGCAGTTAACGTAATGACTATATCGCTGGACTCCCAGACCCAGTGGCTTTAAGTCATGCCAGGCGCGTGTGCGTGCATGCCCAAGATCCTGAGAGGAGACTGGAGGAGAAGGGATTGCGGCATGGCCATCTCCCCTGGGGGGTGATTTCTCGCTTTCTGTCTCTCTGTCTCTCTCTGTCTGGTGAGTGCATATGCCCGATAGCAAAAACGTCTCCAAAAAAGAAAAAAAACACTATGATTTATATGATCATCACTAGAATTCTTCAGACCTGTATAGAACAGGGTCAGAGGTTTTTAAAGATTACTGGAATTTAGGGGGCCAGCAGGTGGCATGGAGGTTAAGGTGGTTGGATCTCACATGGTTAACTGCATGGTTTGAGTCCCGGATCCAGTGGCTTGAAAATCACACCAGGCATGCATGTGTGTGCCCCAAATCCTGAAAGAATGCTGGAGGAGAAGGGGTTATGGCATGGTCACCCTCCTAGGGGGCAATTTTTTCTTTCTCTTTCTGTCTCTGTCTGGTGAGCATACACACTCTATAACAAAACTTAAAAATATATATATTCCTAAAGTTTAGGCTTAAGGAAGCGGGTAGCATGGTGTCCTTTTCTGAGATAGGTATGGCAGGGGGAGGGAGGTATGCTTTAGATATATGTAAAGCTCAAGGGGCCTGTCCAGTGCACAGATGGGTTAAGTGGTCTGTTATGGTGGGGGCTGCATGGGGAGCCCAGGTCTATACCTGAGAGATGAACAGCATTGAGTGAGCAAGCAGCATTGAAACAGATGGCCTCACCAAAGAGAGAGTCCATTAGAAAAGAGAAAGAGGGGGTCAGCCCATAGCCTAGTGGTTAAAGAAGATAGATCCCATATGGCTGGCCATGTGTTTTGAGTCCCAAGTCCAGCACCTTGGGGAACATGCCAGGTGTGTGTGTGCATGCCCAAAATCCAGAGCGGAGAATGGGGAAAGGGTTTGCAGCATCATCATTCCCACATGGGGGTATTTTCTTTTCTCCCTTTCTGTCTGTCTGTCTTTCCGGTAAGCACACATGCCCTCTGACAAATTAAAAAGAGAGAGAGAGAGAAAAGAGGAGGCCCTGGCTCATGTCAACTTCTGGAGGTCAAGCAGAGGCTAAGGGCAAACCAAGCAGTAATGGCCCAGCAGGAGGGAGGTGGAAGTTGGCCTTTGCATGTCCAGGAAGCCAGAGAGGCAGGTGTTTAGGAGAGGGGCAAGGGCACTGAGGGAGAACCTGCTGGCAATGGTGACAAGGAGCTGGTGGTGTTGAGACCCCGGAAGGTATGGTGGGTCAAGGTGAGGCCGCAGCTCAGGGAAGTTATCACCTGCCTTCTCTGGAGGACAGTCTACTTTCCAAAGCTGCTCTTCTCTCTCTCAAGAGGCTGGGGTGGGGGGGGGGGGGGGGG
>NW_006159616.1:17614651-17627937 GCF_000334495.1 Tupaia belangeri chinensis | reverse complement strand
GGGTGGGGGGGGCGGGCGGGACAGTTAAGATGCCCATTTGCCACATGAAGAAACTAAGGCTCAGGAGGGTGGAGAGCTGCTGGACCCCACAGTGAATTACAGAATGAGGTGGTGAGCAGATGCCAGGGCAGGGGCTTGGTCAGGACTGTCTTCCCACAGCTGTCACTGTGTTCAGGGCTAGAACTCGATGCACTAAAGCCAGACAGGGGCCCCCCAAGAGCGCCTCCCCATAGCGGAATGATGCCTGGCCTGACCTGCACCCCAGGCCAGCAATGGGCCCCCTGGGGCTGGTTTGCCAGTGCTCCTCACTTCCAGGCCCAGGTCCAGGCTTAGGCGCAGGTGCTCCCCATGGGTCTGGGATGCACTCATGGCCCCCACCCCATGGATAGCTTTGGAAGGCAGAGACAAGAAGGAAGGCCAGGGCACAGCTTGGGGACGTGGGACTGTTGCTCTGGTCCTTACGTCAGAGCCTGGCCCTCTCCGGTGAGCTTCCTGTACCCCAACCCCACGCTGAGCTGAGCACTGGCAGTTCCTGGCACTGAGCTCTAAGAGGGGAGCAGGAGTTTGTGGAGTGGGAAGGAGGCAGGAAGGGTGTGGATGCAGCGCAGTGGCAGTCAGAAACAGGCTCCAGTCTGGCACTGCCTGTTTCTCTTTGAGTGATCTTAGCCCTCTATGGCTCAGTTTCCTTGTCTGTGCAAGGGGAACAGTGGAAACCTTGTCCCGTAGGGTCATTACAGGGACTAGAGAAGAGAATGAGAATGCCATGCTCATCGTGGGGCTTAGACCAGAGCAATCGTTCCAATGACAGCTGCTCCCACAGCTGTCATTATTTTAAAAACTAGTTATTTATTTATTTAATTCTGTTTCTTGTTATTATTTTTTTCATTTGACCAGAGAGAGAGAAAGGGAAAGTGAGAAAGCAGGCCACCAGGTCTGGGACTTGAACCGTGGTTGGCCATGTAGGAATCCAGCGCCTTTAACCACCATGCCACCTGCTGGCCCCACAGGTGTCATTATTATTACTACTATTATGAATTCATTTCTCCAGGGATGTGAGTTTTCTTTTGCTCCTTATGCTACCCACTTTCCTAACTCTCCCCAGTGACTGTGAGGCACCCATCTTTCTTCTTGCCTTTAGGCCGAGGGAGAAGAGGCTAACAGGCTGGAAACTCCTCTCTATCTGGCCCATCAGTGCATCTGCCTTGTGTCCTGGGGTCTCCCAGGCTGGAGGCTGTGATTCCAGAGTAGGGGTCCGAGTACAGAGGCTGATGTCCTAAAAATGACAGTGACATGCTTGAACACTTGCTGAGTGGTCACCCTGTGCCTGGGGACTCTGGCTGGGAGTGCAGCCTGGCCTGCTAGGAGGTGAGGGCACCGCTGGCCCCTGCTGCTCACGGACTGCTTGGTGCCAGCCTCTCAGTCCTTCTCAGCTGCCTGGGCACCCCTGGGTCATAGATGCCTGCCAGGCAGGATACCGGGAGGGCCGTATCACACACCCACCACACACCTGGCCTCTAGCTGTGCACACTGCATTGGGCCCCTGCAGAGAGAACCCAGTGGGGCTGGGCGATGGACCACTCCAGCTTCCACGCCCCAGGACCCCAGCACTCACTGTACCTTAATGATGGGGTGAATAATTCAGGCAGCTGAGTGTCGGTCATGAAATATTAAACAGGCTGTTCCTGACGCACCGGCATGTGAGTGCATGTGCGGGGGCGATGCTGGCACTGGGGCGTGGAGACCAGAGGCCATGAGCCAGCGTGTTTCTGAGGAGATGTGTGGGACTGGGTCTTCCGTCTGCCTGTGCGTGTCGGCAGGACCCTCTCTGCTCCTGACACGAATGGGGGAGGTGTTGAGGACAGGCCTGCTCCTCCCCAGACTCGGAAAGTGCCTCGGGAGGGGGTTACTCACGTTAAAGAGAATAAAAGGAGACCAGAGACAAGTGTCCAGTGAGGGCTCAGGAGTCAAGGAAGGGGGCAGAGGACCAGGACTTTAGGGACAGGGAGAAATCATCTGGGACAGCCCAGGGGTGAGGAATGGGGTGGGCACGGCCAAGGAAGAGGATGGGCAAAATATTGCCCAGGAAAATGGGCTAGAGAGATGAGGGGATGGCCAGATGTGCATGTTGATGGGGGGACGGGCCAAATTGGATGAGTGCAGAGGGCCTTGATGGCTGGGGCAGAGTGTGTGATAATTCTGTGGGTGGGTGGATGAGGGGAGGCAACTGGGTGAATGTGACAGGACGTAGAGTGCTTCCTGGGACACAGGGCCGTCAGAGCACAATAGGATGCAGCCCCCATCTTGTAGGGGCGGTGGTGGGCAGCTACTGGGTCTGGGAGTTGATTGTAGCTCCACCTAGTGCCCCACTCTGGTAACTGCACCCTGGGCTGTCTTCACTATCAGCGCAGTGGCCAGGCCAGCTTCTTTGCCAGCAGCACCCTGCCCCATGGAGCTGGCTCCTGTTCCCAAATCAAGACTCTTCTGGGGTGGCAGAGCAATAATAAGGGACAGCAGAAATCTAGGTCTTAGGGGAAGCCCCTGGGGTACAGGTCCCATCTGCTCCTTCCTTACTTCATCTCTTTATCTACATGCCTGTTGAGGACCAGGCCCTGCATCACACAGATGTGCACTCACTAACTGTGTGACCTTTGGCATGACACAGCCCTCAATTGCCCTTCTGCAAAATGGGAATGAACCTTTGGGGAATAGCAGTTGGCATAATAGCTATGTCGCTGGACTCCCATGTTGTTGACCACAGTTCAAGTCCCAGACCCGGTGGCTTAAACTCACACCGGGCACGTGCGTGTGCATGCCCAAGATCCCGAGAGGAGAATGGAGAAGAGATTGCGGCATGGCCATCCCTCCTGGGGAGTGATTTCTCGCTTTCTGTCTCTCTGTCTCTTTCTGTCTTTCTGGCAAACTCACGCACCCTATAGCAAAAACCTCTCCAAAAAGAAAAAAAAAGAAGAAGAACCTTTGGCCAGGCAGTGGTTTGATAAAGGCAGCTAGATCCTACATGGCGCATCCTACCATGGACCTGAGGATTGAGAAACACACCAGGCATGTGTGCATGCATGCCCCAGATCCCGAAAGGAGGGAGAGATGGAGAAGAGATTGCAACATGACCATTCCCCATAAGGGGTACTTTCTCACTTTCCCTCATTCTCTGTCTCTCTCTGGTGCCTCTTTCCAGGGAGTGCAAGTGCCTCTGGCAAAACTTTTAAAAATAAGTAAGTGGGGGACCAGCAGGTGGTGTGGTGGTTAAGGCGCTGGCTCCCAGATGGCTGATGGCACTTCGAGTCCCAGACCTGGCAACTTGCTTTCTCACTTCCCCTTCCTCTCTCTTTCTTTCTGGTCAGATTAAAAAATAATAACTATAATAATAATAACAAAGGGGATTAAATAAAATTTTTTAAATAAATAAATAAATAAAGGGGCCAGCAGGTGGTATGGTGGGTGGTTAGGACTCTGGACTCCCACATGGCCGACTGTGGCTTGGGCCCCAGACCCAATGCTTTTTCATTTTCCCTCTCTGTCTGTCTCTCTCTGGTGAGCACACATGTCTTGTAGCAAACTGAAAAATAATAATGGTGATAAAGAAAGTTAAATAAATAATTATTTTCGGGACCAGCAGTTAGCGTGATGGCTATGTTGCTGGACTCCCACGTAGTCGACCGCGGTTCGCGTCCCGGACCCAGTGGCTTAAAACTCATGGCGGGCGCATGTGCGTGCGTGCCCAGGATCCCGAGAGGAGAATGGAGAAGGGATTGTGGCATGACCATCCCCCCTAGGGGGTAATTTCTTGCTTTCTGTCTCTCTATCTCTCTCTCTGTCTGGCGAGCGCACGCGCCCTATAGCAAAAACCTCTAAAAAATAAATAATAAATAAATAAATAAATAAATCATTATTTTAAAAAAGGTGTAGGAGCCAGCAGGTGGTGTGGTGGTTAAAGGCATTGGACTCCCACATGGTTGACCATGGTTCAAGTCCTAGACCTGGTGGCTTGGTTTCTCACTTTCTTTCTGTCTGCTCAAACTGCAAAATAATAATAAATAAAGTTAAATAAAAAATAATTCTTAAACAAAAAAAGAGACTGCAGTGATATATGATGATTGAATATATAAAATAAATTAAATTTAAAAAAATAGGAACCTGCCTGCTTGTACCAGAGCACAACGCTAGCACCTTGGAAGAGCTCAGCAAATGGTGGTCACCCATTCCCCTGTAAGGTTACCAGGTTAATGAGAACAAGGAAACCCAGGATGTCCAAGGAACTTTGAATTTCTGATAGATAATGTTTTAGGACAAGAATATCCCACATACTATTTGAGATACACTAAGCCATTATTTATCTGGAATTCAAATGTAACTGGACGTCTTGTACTTCATTTGGGAACCCCATCACCCTGCCCTCTGAGACCTCCGTCTTCCAGTGGAGGAAAAACCCAAATTAGATGTGAACGAAGCATGCCAGTTGTCCATAGAGCAGACCCAAGGCAGTATGATCACAGAGGCAGGCAAAGGAAAATCAGAGGTTTAACTGGGAAGGAGGACAGAAGGGCATTCCAGATGGAGGGGGATGTGACCAAAGGCAGAGGGGTCAGGCGCAGCAAGTTTGGGAACTGGTGGTGGTAGTAGGGAGAGGCCACATTCTGAAGACCTTGTTAAAAAGGCAGGACTGGGACCAACAGCTGACATAATGGCTATGTCGCTGGACTCCCATGTAGTCCACCGCAATTGTGGTTTAAGTCCCGGGCCCAGTGGCTTAAACTCACACCAGGCGTGTGTGCGTGCTTGCCCAAGATCCTGAGAGGAGAATGGAGGAGAAGGGATTGAGGCCATCATCCCCTCAGGGGGTGATTTCTCGCTTTCTGTAAGAAAAACCCCCAAAAAAAAAAAAAAAAAAAAAAAAAAAGGCAGGACTATTGGGATCAGCAGGTGGCATGCTGGTTAAGACACTGGACTCCCACATGGTCGACCGCGGTTTGAGTCCTGGACCTGGTGGCTTGCTTTCTCACTTTCTCACTGTCCCTCTGTGTATGTGTGTATGTATGTGTGTGTGTGTGTGTGTGTGTGTGTGTGTGTGTGTGTGTCTGATCAAATTAAAATAAATGAATGAATAAATAAAGTTTTTAAGGCGGAACTATTTACCCAGGGCAGGGATGAACTCCGTCAGACATGCATTATAGAAAGTCGGACATGCACTATAAAAAGACAGCTGCTGGGAGGGCCCAGGTGGCCACCCTGAGGGAGTGGCGCAGGACTGAGTCCAGAGGTAGTCAGGGACAGCAGTGGGGACAGGAAACTAGGACCTTCTCAGCCTGTCCTCCTGGTCCCGCAGGGCTCCCTTCCAGGGAGCGAGGGGTGTAAGGACGCTTTGAGTGGGGTCAGGCGCTGAGAGTTCACAAAGCGTCCGTCTCTGCAGGGGAGTGAATGCCCAAACCAAGAACGGTGCCACGCCCCTGTACCTGGCGTGCCAGGAGGGCCACCTGGAAGTGACGCAGTATCTGGTGCAAGAATGCGGCGCGGACCCACACGCGCGCGCCCAGGACGGCATGACCCCGCTGCACGCTGCAGCGCAGATGGGCCACAGCTCGGTCATCGTGTGGCTGGTGAGCTCAAGGATAGGGAGGGGTGGAGCCCGGGAAGAGGGCGGGCCCGGGAAGGGGCGGGGCCCGGGCCACGAGGGGCCCGGCGCCGAGTCCCCGCTCCTCTTTCCCCACCCACTCCTGCCCAGGTGAGCTGCACCGACGTGAGCCTATCTGAGAAGGACAAAGACGGTGCCACGGCCATGCACTTCGCGGCAAGCCGCGGCCATGCCAAAGTGCTCAACTGGCTCCTGTTGCACGGCGGCGAGATCTCGGCGGATCTGTGGGGCGGGACCCCGCTGCATGACGCCGCGGAGAACGGGGAGCTGGAGGTCGGAGCTGGGCCAGGGAGGGGCGGGGCCTGGGCGCCCTCTGCTGGCGCGGTGGTCTCAGCAGAGCCCCGCGAGGAGGGAGGGGCGGCATGGGGGGCTCTGCAGCTCACAGCCAGTGTCCTCACTGAGTGTCCCCGCAGTGCTGCCAGATCCTGGTAGTGAACGGCGCGGAGCTGGACGTCCGCGACCGTGACGGGTACACGGCCGCCGACCTGTCCGACTACAACGGCCACAGCCACTGCACCCGCTACCTGCGCACCGTGGAGAACCTGGTACGCCGGCACGGCTCTGGCTGTTATCTCATCTCCCCTCCCGCACCCTCTGTGATAGGCGGTTTACTCTCATTGCCAAGGAAAAGCCTGAAGTTCAGGACCGTGAGGTCACACAAGTATGCCCCTTGCCCGCTACCCCACATGACCTCTCAGCCCAGAACCAGTACCCACTGGAGAGTGTGGAGAGTTAGAGAGTAGAGGCTAAAAGGTCAAAGGAAGGTGGGGTGGACCGGAGGCACCTTAAAAGCGAAGTCTGGGAGCAGTTCAAGACACCTCTGGGAACAGCCCAGTTCAGTCACCTGGCCACATGTATTAGCTCATTTAAATCTCTGAGGCAGATGGTATTAGTGTCTCCATTTCACAGATGGACACATGGGGTCTTCCAGAGACCCCGGAGGTCACACAACCAGTAAATGCTGCAGTCAGGGTGGCCTGACCTGGCCAGGACCGCCTCCCTGGACCCCTGATACTGTGTTTGCTCACTTTGTAGCTACTTTGTAACTGGAAACCTGTGTTACTCTTATGGATAGACACTCCAAGTCCAGGGCCCTCCACCATGTGGTACAAAGCCTGCTTTCGCACAGTGGGGACAGGCACCCTCAGGAAGATGTTGCTCAACTCCAGGGACAGCCTGGCCATGAGATGGGTCACATGATGAGGCTCAAAGGAGAGAACGCCCTTGCCCTAAGCACTGTCTATCTGCCCAGCCTGTAAGCACACAGGGACAACCCTGGTTCTGGGGACTGGAGTGTCAGAGACTGCAGGTGGACCCAAGGGCGAATTTTCCCCTAGAAAGAGCCTCCCAAAGAGAGTGGGAGGTCCAACAGATAGTGAGCAGCCTGTCACAGGGGTATAGAAGCAGAGGTGGATACTGTGAAGGACACCAGAGGCGGGCCTTCCAGCTGAGGGTCTGCCACTCTTATGGGCTGTGCAGCGGGACCCAGAGCCAGGGCCCTCCAGCCACTGCTGAGAACCTCCCCACTGCAGCTCTAACAGGTACGCACCAACAGTACCATCCCCTGAACTCTGACTCTTGCAGGTACCTTGCCAAGTGCCTTATAGGTGTGGCCTCAGTCAATCTGCACAATAAAATCGTTTACTAGTTGACACGTGATATTTCCTGGGTACCATGCCCTGGTACATCATTTTTTTAAAACGTTTTTTAAATCTATTTATTTGTTGTGATTTTCAGGCCATTGGGTCTGGGACTTGAACCATAGTAGGCCAAGTAGGAGTCCAGCGCTTCAATCACCATGCTACCTGCCAGCCCCTGACACATATTTTTTGAAGAATTATTTATTGGGAACCAGCAGTTAGCGTAATGGCTATGTCACTGGACTCCCACGTAGTCGACTGCGGTTCGCTTCCCGGACCCAGTGGCTTAAAACTCACACCGGGCGCGTGTGCGTGCGTGCGTGCCCAAGATCCCGAGAGGAGAATGGAGGAGAAGGGATTGCAGCGTGACCACCCCCCAGGGGGTTATTTCTCGCTTGCTGTCTCTATGTCTCTCTCTGTCTGGCGAGCGCACGTGCCCTATAGCGAAAAAAACTCTCAAAAAAAAAAAAGAATTATTTATTTAATTTTGTTTATCATTATTATTTTTTAATTTGACCAGAGAGAGAAAGAGTGAGAAAGCAAGCTGCCAGGTTCGGGTCTCAAACCAGGGTCAGCCATGGAGGAGTCCAGCACCTTAACCACCACACCACCCACTGACCCCAACTTGTCATTTTTAAAATATCTTTTGCAACTCAGAGGGGCACATAGTACTGTTATCCCCATGTACAGATAAAGAAACTGAGGCACAAAAAAGGAGAGGTGACTTGCTCAAGGTCACATAGCTAATAACTAAGGGAAATGAAATTTGAAGCCATTGTCCCAGACTGCAGAGATTGTGTGCCTTCTGGGCTCAGGGTTGGGTGCCCTCGGTGCCCACTACTGTTGGCCAACAAAAGAGCATTTCACGCTGTCCCCCAGCATCTCATATGGCTCCCCCGTGGCTCATGGGGTAGGCAGCAGGGCCTGGGCTCCTGCACTGGGTGGAGTATGGGAGCCCAGCTGTGGCAGTGACAGATCCAAGCCACTGAGGATGCTGGCCCAGAAAAGGCAAATACTCCCGCAGAGCCCCTAATTACAGGGCCAATGAGCGTGGCCGTCAAGCTGTTACCTGGTGCCAGGCCTGCCTCCCTGTCCCAGGGGGCCTGTGACACTTCTCAGGCAGGGAGGGGGCACGGGGCAGGGAGGAGCAGGCCTAGGCAGGAGGCAGCGGAGGAGCGGGCTTACCGGCAGCAGAGACAACATGGGCAACGTAAGCAGGGCCCCCACCCCAGCTCACTTCCATGCAGGGAGGGGACAGGCCTGTGGTCAGGGACAGATGGAGGGATGTGGGGGAGGGATAAGCTCAGGCTGCCCATCTCAGCTCAACTGAGCCACTGCGGGCCCCACCCTTTCCTCAAGGGCTCTCAGGAATGGGCAAGGGAAGACGGGGTTGTCAGCCCGGTCATAGGGGACTGGCCTTTCATGTACCCCTCCCTAGATTGACTGAAGTCAGGGCCCTCTGCCCCCTGACAAGGAAGAAGGCTGGTGCCATGGCAGTTCTTCCCTTGGGGTTCAGCCCAGGCCGCTTCCCAACCAGTCTCTCCACACTCATAAGCAGGGAAGGAAGGGCCATGGTGGGAGTTTCTCAGGAACCTATGGATGCTGCCTTGGGAGCTGGGTTTGAATCAGTCTGGGAAGCACCTGAGAAACCCCCTAGCGATGGGACAGGAACCAGCAGTTAGCGTAATGGCTATGTCGCTGGACTCCCACGTAGTCGACCGCGGTTTGCGTCCCAGACCTGGTGGCTTAGAAATCATGCTGGGCGCGTGTGCGTGCGTGCCCAAGATCCCAAGAGGAGAATGGAGGAGAAGGGATTGCAGCATGGTCATCCTCCCTGGGGGGTGATTTCTCGCTTTCTGTCTCTCTGTCTCTCTGTCTGGTGAGCGCACGCGCCCTATAGCGAAAACCTCTCAAATAAAATAAATAAATAAAAAAAGAAACCCCCTAGCGATGGGGAAAGGATCCCAGAGAAGGATGTGGCATGCTGGAGTCACATAGCAAGGGCCCCCTGAGTGAACCCAGGCCCCTAAAGTAGCTGGTTTTCCAACTGGGGTTGTCCTCATGACCCTCCCTCTGTCTGGCGAGCGCACGTGCCCTATAGCGAAAAAAACTCTCAAAAAAAAAAAAAGAATTATTTATTTAATTTTGTTTATCATTATTATTTTTTAATTTGCTACAAGGCATGCAAATTCATCAGAGAGAGACACAGAGAGAGAGAGAGAGAGAGAAAGGGAAAATGAGAAAGCAAGCCACCAGGTTCGGGTCTCAAACCAGGGTCAGCCATGGAGGAGTCCAGCACCTTAACCACCACACCACCCACTGACCCCAACTTGTCATTTTTAAAATATCTTTTGCAACTCAGAGGGGCACATAGTACTGTTATCCCCATGTACAGATAAAGAAACTGAGGCACAAAAAAGGAGAGGTGACTTGCTCAAGGTCACATAGCTAATAACTAAGGGAAATGAAATTTGAAGCCATTGTCCCAGACTGCAGAGATTGTGTGCCTTCTGGGCTCAGGGTTGGGTGCCCTCGGTGCCCACTACTGTTGGCCAACAAAAGAGCATTTCACGCTGTCCCCCAGCATCTCATATGGCTCCCCCGTGGCTCATGGGGTAGGCAGCAGGGCCTGGGCTCCTGCACTGGGTGGAGTATGGGAGCCCAGCTGTGGCAGTGACAGATCCAAGCCACTGAGGATGCTGGCCCAGAAAAGGCAAATACTCCCGCAGAGCCCCTAATTACAGGGCCAATGAGCGTGGCCGTCAAGCTGTTACCTGGTGCCAGGCCTGCCTCCCTGTCCCAGGGGGCCTGTGACACTTCTCAGGCAGGGAGGGGGCACGGGGCAGGGAGGAGCAGGCCTAGGCAGGAGGCAGCGGAGGAGCGGGCTTACCGGCAGCAGAGACAACATGGGCAACGTAAGCAGGGCCCCCACCCCAGCTCACTTCCATGCAGGGAGGGGACAGGCCTGTGGTCAGGGACAGATGGAGGGATGTGGGGGAGGGATAAGCTCAGGCTGCCCATCTCAGCTCAACTGAGCCACTGCGGGCCCCACCCTTTCCTCAAGGGCTCTCAGGAATGGGCAAGGGAAGACGGGGTTGTCAGCCCGGTCATAGGGGACTGGCCTTTCATGTACCCCTCCCTAGATTGACTGAAGTCAGGGCCCTCTGCCCCCTGACAAGGAAGAAGGCTGGTGCCATGGCAGTTCTTCCCTTGGGGTTCAGCCCAGGCCGCTTCCCAACCAGTCTCTCCACACTCATAAGCAGGGAAGGAAGGGCCATGGTGGGAGTTTCTCAGGAACCTATGGATGCTGCCTTGGGAGCTGGGGTTGAATCAGTCTGGGGAGCACCTGAGAAACCCCCTAGCGATGGGACAGGAACCAGCAGTTAGCGTAATGGCTATGTCGCTGGACTCCCACGTAGTCGACCGCGGTTTGCGTCCCAGACCTGGTGGCTTAGAAATCATGCTGGGCGCGTGTGCGTGCGTGCCCAAGATCCCAAGAGGAGAATGGAGGAGAAGGGATTGCAGCATGGTCATCCTCCCTGGGGGGTGATTTCTCGCTTTCTGTCTCTCTGTCTCTCTGTCTGGTGAGCGCACGCGCCCTATAGCGAAAACCTCTCAAATAAAATAAATAAATAAAAAAAGAAACCCCCTAGCGATGGGGAAAGGATCCCAGAGAAGGATGTGGCATGCTGGAGTCACATAGCAAGGGCCCCCTGAGTGAACCCAGGCCCCTAAAGTAGCTGGTTTTCCAACTGGGGTTGTCCTCATGACCCTCCCTGCCCTCCCTCAGAGCGTGGAGCACCGTGTGCTGTCCCGAGATCCATCCACTGAGCTGGAAGCAAAGCAGCCTGACTCGGGCATGTCCTCGCCCAACACCACCATGTCAGTGCAGCCACCAAACTTTGACCTCAGCTCGCCCACCAGCACCCTCTCCAACTATGACTCCTGCTCTTCCAGCCACTCCAGCATCAAGGGCCAGTGCCCTCCACGTGGTGAGTGGGCCAGGCGGGAAGAAAGGGGGGAGAGAGTAGATGGGCTGGACCACTGGACCTCTAGAGTTGGCCCTGGGCTGCCCCACCCGTGGCCCACATTGGAGGCTCTTTGTCACCCACTGTCTTTAACACTGGGAGGGGACACACATGCTTGTGCGTGCCCATCAGAGACGTACATTTACAAATCTACAAACTGAGAATCATGGGGCCGGCAAGTGGCATGGTGATTAAGGTACTAGACTCGCACATAACAGACTGTGGTTCAAGTCTTGGACCTGATTAATTGCTTTCTTGTTTTCTCTCTGTTTCTTCTCTCTCTCTGGTCAAATTGGAAAATAATAATAAATAAAATAAAATAATTCTTTAAAAAAAAAAGAGAGAGACTCATGTAAGTTAAGTAATGTGTCCAAAGCCACCTGATCATAAATAGGAAAGCTGAAATTTTACATAGTTATACAAAGGTCTTCAAAAAGTTCATAGAGGGGGTGGGAACCAGCAGTTAGCGTAATGGCTATATCGCTGGACTCCCACATAGTGGACCGCGGTTCGTGTCCCGGACCCGGTGGCTTAAAACTCACGCCGGGCGCATGTGCGTGCGTGCCCAAGATCCCGAGAAGGGATTGCGGCGTGCCCATCCCCCCTGGGGGGTGATTTCTCGCTTTCTGTCTCTATGTCTCTCTCTGTCTGTCTGGCGAGCACGCACATGTGCCCTATAGCAAAAACCTTTCAGAAACACACACACACACACACACACACACACACACACACACAACTCCTGCCAGGTGCGTGTGCACACATGCCCAAAATCCTGAGAGGAGAATGGAGGAGAAGGGATTGTGATGTGGCCATCCCCCTGGGGGGGGTGATTTCTCACTTTCTGTCTTTCTGTCTCTCTCTGTCTTTCTGGTGAATGCACGTGCCCTATAGCAAAACCCTCTCCAAATAAATAAATAAGTAAAGTTAAAGAAAATAATTCTAAAATAATAATAATAATAAATAAATTTAAATCACGTTCTTAAAAGTTTATCAAACATGCTGGCCCTGTGGCCTGGTGGTTAAGGCAGCTGGATCCTACATGGCTGTCCCTGCAGTTTGAGTCCTGGACCTGGCACCTTGAGAAATGTGCTGGACGAATGAGCATGAATGACCAAAATGACGATTGAGGGAGAAGTGGGGGAGTGGGGATTGCAGCATGGCCATCTCCCATGGGGGGGACTTTCTCATTTTCCTTCTTTCCCTCTTTCTCTCCAGCAGGTGCATGCGCCCTCTGCCAAAGTAAAAAATAAAACAAAATATCCACATGCACCCTACACATTATTCATTGTTCTCATCTATACTCAAGAGTGCACACTTGTACATGTGTATACACAGTATACAGATATGACTGCACAAGCACAGAGTTGTGCAAATATTTGTGCACACTTATATTACATACAACCCTCCACTTTCATTCAGCAGACATGTACACACACCCCACATCCACAGACCAATACAAACATGCTTACACACATGAAGACTAATGCACACACACTCAGACGTACACGTATACACAAATACTCAGGCAGAAGCTAGGCGTGCATGTGCACAGGCTGGCTCCACCCTCAGAATGGGTGTCAATCCACATGCAATGCCTGCTTCATGCCACCAGGTGGTGGACTGCAGAGGCGACAGGAGTGTCCACCAAAGATCGGGTATGGCCATCTGTACCTTGCCACCTGCCCTGCCATATGCCCTGAGGAGTACCTCTTAGCCCACGTTGCCCATCGACTAGTTATTAACAGGTGATGGAAACTCTCTGTCCAGGAGGACATCGTCTCTGCAAACTCCCCAACTAAGCCTTCTGTCCTACTTCCCCAGGGCTTCCCAGCGGGAGAGCTGCAGACATACAGAGCTACATGGACATGCTGAATCCAGAGCTGGGCCTGCCTCGGGGCAAGATGGGGAGGCCTACGCCACCACCACCACCGCCAAGCTTCCCTCCGCCACCCCCCCCCCCCGGCACCCAAG
>NW_006159616.1:17606796-17614269 GCF_000334495.1 Tupaia belangeri chinensis | reverse complement strand
CCCAGGCACCCAAGTGCCCCCCCCCCCACCAGGCTACCCAGCTCCCAAGCCCCCTGTTGGGCTCCATGCAGCTGATATCTACATGCAGACCAAGAACAAGCTCCGCCACGTGGAGACTGAGGTCCTCAAGAAGCAGGTAGTGAGCCCTCACCCCTGCCTGCCTCCCAGCAGTCGGACTGGGCTGGTGGGAGCCAGCTGAGGCCAAGGGACTGGCCAGTGGGCATGGGGTGAGAGTCCCTAGGCCCATGGCATGTTCAAGAGTCAAAACTGGCAGTCCCATGGAGGGCTCAGGACTGGGCACTGGAGAATGGGGAGATGAGTAAAACAAAGTCGCTGCCCTCAGTGGTGAGTTGGGGAGTGAAAGAACACATACCAGACGGCCCTGCCTCACCAGGAACTGGGTCTGTGCCAGCTCTCGCACAGAGTGGCAGCACTGTCATGGAGCTGACAGAGAACGCAGGCGGCCTGTTCCTTCACAGACACACACTCACAGCCTTGGGCTCAGGTGGAGACTGGCACCCAAGGGAGGTGTGGTCCAGCTGAGAGAGGGCAGTGGCATGGATGAGATGAGGCCCAGGAGGAGGGGGACAAGACCTGATACTCATTGGCAGTGGGGGCTGAGGGAGGTGAGGAAGCTGAAATGAATCTGCCTCCTAGTTTGGAGCTGAGCTCTGGGAGGATGGATAGGCCATCCTGGGGTGGGAAGGGAATGGGTTAGTGTGGGCACAGTGAGTGTGAGGTGCCCAGGTCTTCCAGGGCCTGCAGGCTCCTGACTGAGGCTCTGTAGTCAAGGAGGGGCAGAGGTCTGGTCTGGATAACTGGGAGTCCTGGGCAGGAAGCCCAGGGGGAGTCCTGACTACTAGGCAGAGGGACAGAGCAAGGCTGATCTGACTGGTAGGGGCAGCCTGAGACTGAACGGCCAGTGGTAGGTGGCAGCCCCTCAGGTCCTGGTGGAGCCAAGACCTTGCCATTCTCTCTCTAGCCTAAAGCAGGCCACACGCCCCCCCCCTCACCCCACCCCACCTCAAGCTGAGTAACCAGTTTGCACAGGTGACCCAGGGCACAAGGCCACTGGGTGGAGAGGCATGGGAGGAACCTTGAACCTTCACCTGGAGTCCAACCACGGCCACCCCCTTAGTGCCAATTCAGACCGAGCTCTCCCATCAGGTTCTGCTTTCATCTCAGGAGACAGATGACTTGGGCTGTGCTTCAGGGGCCCTGGGACCACTGGACTTTCCCAGCCTTGCCTGGGCCCTGCCCAAAGCCACAGAACAGGTGGCCTGGCCCTTCCCACCCCTAAGCCCCAGCACCAGAACTGAACTGTCTCGGCGCCCCTCCCAGAGTGTGTGCGTGCTGGGCTGCAGGCCCTGCGGCCGCTGCACAAAGAGCCCTTTGTCCAAACGCCGCGCCCCCTGCGCAGTTGCCGACCACGGGCGGGAGCAGGGTCGTGGTGTCCGAGCCTCCGGGCTGCAGGGGGCGCCGAGGGGGCGGGCTGGCCCAGAAAACAAATCCTGCAGTGTCGCGTTTCTAGCAACGTGAGCCTGTTCGGGCGGGGTGCAGAGGGTCCGAGGCCACCGCGGGGACGCACGGGTTGGGAGGTGGGAGAGGACACTCCTGTCCGGTCACTCGGCCTTTGGCCCCACTGCCTCACGTCCCTTTTCCTGTGATGGCCTTAGCAGGGGGCAACCGCAATAGGGCGGGACGCTGCACTGTCACCGGAGCCCGCTTTGCCGCCCCTGAAACCTGAAGCTTGGGCGCTGGCGTCGGTGTCGCTTACGCAGATGGCGATGGTTTCCAGATGCGGGGGATGGGGATGGCGGGGGCGCGACCCAGAACCCAGAGGCCAAATAGGAGAGGCCTCATTGTCGGTGGTCAGGCCCACAGTCCTCTCGGTCGGATGTGTGTTGGGATGACCGTCAGGGTGTTGAGGACTTAGTCTAGAGAGAGAAGCGCAGGGGCGGGGTCACATCTGGTACTTCGGGTAGGCGCGGGCAGCGACCAGGCGTGGCGGAGCAGTTGGCAGCCCCCTGGCAGCCCCCTGGCAGCCCCAACTGCGGGGGGATTCAGCCTGGGATTGGCAGACCCAAGGTGATGTCAGGCCGACTGAGCCCATAGGTCGGCCGCGCGCGAGCGGGCAGGCGCAGGCCGGGCTGTAACCTGAGAGGAAGGATCAGGTAACGCAGGTGTCGGGTCCGTGCCGCCCCCGCTGCCAGGTGCACAGCGGGGGCCACCAGCACAGTCGCAGGTAGGAGCAGCCCCGAGGCTGAGTGACCAGGGCCAAGCGGGAGCCCAAGAGGGCACTGGCTCTCGAGAGGGCTCCCTCCTGGCCCGGACCCCAACAAGAAAGGGTTCGGTGGAGTCTTGGGGAGGCACGGTCAGTATAGCTGCCGCCAGTGGGATGTGGCAAAGGCCTTAACGCCAGCTAAGCTGAGAGCTGCCCCTTCTCCGGCTCCCCCTGGCGTCTGGGCTGGGCCACCCCGCCCCTGGGCCCGCCCCTTCTGGCCTCAGTGGGGGCCCGTGCCCCTTGGCCAGCACCCAGAACCCCTCCCTGTAGGGCCGCCGCGACTGCTCTTCCACCAAAACCCCCATGACCCTCGCCCGATCCCTCCTCTGAGACAGGGGGTATCTAGGAACGTGATCAGCAGCATTCCTCGACGGCGCTGGTCACAAGCTACGGGAAGGCGAAGAGCTGGGAGGGAAGTGAGGGGGGCGTAAGGACAAGTGCTTGAGGCCGGTCCTCCACTGTCTTTCCGCAGCCTAGTTCCCGCGACAGCCACAACGGGTTGCGGAGGCAGGATTCCGGCCGCAAGCCCCGCGCTTTCAGCAAGCAGCCCAGCACGGGAGACTACTACCGCCAGCTGGGCCGCTGCCCCAGGGAGCCACTGGCCGCGCGCCCGGGCATGGCACACAGCGAGGAGGTGCGTGCCCTCCAGCCCGCACCCACCGGCTGCCCGGGACCCGGCCCTGCACCCCGCTTCTCACTCGCTGACCCCTCCGCTCCCCCGCAGGCTGCGCTGCTTCCTGGGAACCACGTGCACAACGGCTGCGCTGCAGACCCCAAGGCGGCCAGGGAACTGCCACCGCCACCGCCGCCACCGCCGCCTCCCCTGCCTGAGGCCCTGAGCTCGCCACCACCTGCCCCGCCTCTGCCCTTCGAGGGAGCTGGCCCCGGCTGCGGGCAGCGCCGCTCTAGCTCGTCCACCGGCAGTGAGTCAGGGGCGGGTGGAGAGTGGGGGGCGGTGCTAGTCCTGAAAGGGGAGGGAAATCTAAACACCCGCCCCCTCCCCAGTTGCCACTGCCCTTTTTCCTCTCCTACTCGTTCTTTCTCCCAGCCCCTACCCCGTGAGTACTTGACCCCAGGAGAAGGCTCTGAGTTGCTTTAGTACCTGGCTGAGCAGGGCGGCTGTGTGGCCTGGGGCAAGTACCCTCCTCTCTCTGGTACTTCTCCCATGGCTAGGGAGGGCCTCCCAGCTCCGGTGGCTGGGGTTTCTGATGCGTTGGTGCTGGAGCAAAGCTCCGGCAGAACTAACTTCCATTGTAGGAGACGGGAGTGCTGGCCAACCTCTTCCTGCCCCTCCTCTACCCTGAGTCTCTCTTCCTTTCCCCACCTCTCTGTTCCGAACTAGCACAGACCTGAGCCCTTAGACATGTCAGGTACCCTCCCTAACCAGCCCCATCGGGGTCCTGCACCAGCCAGGACCTGGCTCTGGGGACAAGGCCAGTGACCTATCACATTTTCCTTCCCACCTAGTGATGACTCCCCTGTGCATCCTTCAGAGCTAGACTGGTGACTAGGGTTCCTGGGCTTCTTTTCTGTAGGATGCGGCAGTGCCCCACCCACCAGCCCTGGAAGGCCCAGGAGGCGGTTTCTAGGTGTTAGTGCTGGCCCTGTCGGGTTCCTCATCCAGCCACTCAGCACAGGGACCATGCTTAGTGGCACCATCCAAAGTTTCATGTCCCTGACTAGGAGAGCTGGGTCCTCTGGAGTGCCTAGGGAACCCCAGCCTCCACAGAGCCCACGGTAACAGGTCCGCCGCTGGCAGAACCTGCAGAAAGCCCCCAGCCCACTCCCAGCTCTGGAGGCAGCTTCTCTTTCCTTCTGTAACCTGCAGGAGGGTCGAAGCTAGGAACAGAAGAAAAATAGCCCTTCCAGCAGAACCTGGGCTGGGTGCCCTGTCCCAAACCCATGCCAAGTTGAAGGCCCTTGCTGGGGGTGAGGGGCAGGGTTTTCCTGCCCAGCCCACAGAGGCACCTGCCAAGCTGGGAACTGGATGGACCACCCTTGTGGGGCCCCAGAGTGGCCTGAGCCAGGGTCAGATGGGCAGGCAAGCTCCTCCTCTCCACTGCCCCCCTCCTGTCCTCCCTAGCCCTCTTGTCCCTGACCTTCCCAGTCTTACCCTAGACCCTCTCACTCCTAACTTTGCTGTCACTTCTCTCCTCTCGGTCCATAGAAGTGAGAGTCCTGAGGCACAGGAAGAGTGAGTAGCTGCGTGCGCGGCTCCTGGCTGAGGCTGAGCTGAGGCGCGGGGTCGGGGAGCAGGCTTGCCCAGGAAAAGTGAGGCACAGGGGGCCCTGGACCGGAGGAAAGGGCAGGGCTGGGGACCAGCAGGCAAGGAGACCCCAATACAACGGGGGGCCTTGAACCCCATGCCTACCTCGTAACCCCACCACACTCACATACATTCTGCACCTGGCTGCTGGTTTTGCCTAAATGAGCCGGCTGCATTGCCTTTCCCTCCTCTCACATCCCTGTGAGTAAGCTCTGGGATCTCCAGCCTAGGCATCCATGAGCAGCAGCTCTGTTTTGTCCCTGCCACCCAGATCTGACCCCTTCCTCAGTATTCTAAAGATGACCCTCCCTAAATCCCATTCACCTCCGGACACAGAGCCCGGAAAATGCAAATTCTGCCCTGGACATTTGCATGTTGTCCGCCTAGCCCTTCCTCCTGGGTGCCCCTCCTTATCGTCAGTAAGGGTGCTGCTTTCCTGGGTCCCCAGAGCTGAGTAGTGCTTTGCCTAAGTGTGCTCCTGCCTTGCAAACCAGTGTGTCTGCTCACACGTCTGTCTGTGGGTGTGT
Organism: Tupaia belangeri chinensis; assembly: GCF_000334495.1. Lineage (NCBI taxonomy): Eukaryota > Metazoa > Chordata > Mammalia > Scandentia > Tupaiidae > Tupaia > Tupaia belangeri. The sequence continues at coordinate 17,609,192 of NW_006159616.1, read as the reverse complement.
GGGGGGGGCTGGGTACTAGCACTCTGGGGTCCCAAGTCTGTATGGCCACGGAAGCTCCAGTTGACTCAGTCCAAGGGTCACTGAACTTTGCTGATGCGGGGAGAGGGCCAGAAGGAGACTCCACCCCAATGGGCTGAGCCAGGGAACCCAGGACAAAGGTCGGGAGACTGTCCTCAGGTAGTGTTTTGGAGTTGGGCAGTCAGTGGTTGGGCGGAGACATACACTAGAGTCCCGGGCTGGCCCAAGAACACCATGAATGCCCATGGGTCTCCTGGCGGAGGGCCTAGGCCCTGTGAGTAGCATTGGGCAGATGGTGGGCCTACCTCTGGTGGTCCTGAGAACTGCCTTCGGGATTGTGCATCTGGAGAGCTGCTCTCTGGGCCGAAGAGAACCCCCAGCCTGTGAAGGCTTGGGGAGGAGGTGTAGAGGTGGGGGTAGAGGGTGGAGGGGCCACTGCTCCACCACAGGGACGATGCCTCCTCTCCTGCCTCTGTGCAGGCACCAAGTCTTTCAACATGATGTCTCCAACCGGTGACAACTCAGAGCTACTGGCTGAGATCAAGGCAGGCAAGAGCCTGAAGCCGACACCACAAAGCAAGGGGCTGACCACAGTGTTCTCAGGCAGCGGGCAGTCGGCCCCACAGGTAGGTGGGCTGACAGGTACCCCAGCCCTGGCTCCCGTTGCCTGGGCTGCCTATGCTCATCCCTACTGCTTTTCCCCACAGCCTGACTCACCACAGCCGTCCGTGTCACCAGCACCATCACGAGCCCGGAGCCCCACTCCACCAGCCTCAGGGCCCCAGCCACTGCTTAATGGCAGGAACTGCTTAATGGCAGTATGGCACCGGCGCCGCCTGCCACGCCTGCCCCGGGCGTGCAGCTAGACGTGGAGGCGCTCATCCCCACGCATGATGAGCAGGGCCGGCCCATCCCTGAGTGGAAGCGCCAAGTGATGGTGCGCAAGCTGCAGCTGAAGATGCAGGAAGAAGAGGAGCAGAGGCGGAAGGTGGGTGGGATGGGGCTTCTCAGAGGGCCATGGGGTCTGCATCTGGACCCACAGTCCATCACCCATGCCAACCTGCCCTGGCCCTCAACCTCAGGTGGCTCCCGTTACCTTTGGAGAAAAGCGGGGTGGCAGGACAGCCCCCCCCTTCCCTGGACTGGTCCCAGTCTACACATACACACGCCGCCACCAGCAGCAGCCTGTCCATTGAAGGTAGAGGGCAATATTGATCACACGCTACTGTGCCTTCTAATTGCCTGGGCTCCCTTTTAAATACCTGTTCTGATTCAGAAATTCTGGTGATATGGTGCATTTCTAACACACTCCTGGGAGTGTCTGGTGACAGTGCTGGTTCAGGGACTGCATCGAAGCACCAAGAGAGCTTGGTCTCAGGCAGACTGACCTGAACTGCCACTTTCTAGTTTTTGTTATCGAGCCTAACCCGGCTTCGATTTCCTCCTCTTTAAGATGGGTTGATCACCAGTAACTGGTGGGGTGCTTTGCCATGCATTCATTCAACAGCTTTTTTCTGAGTGACATTTATTTTGTGTCATGTACGCTGTTGTAGCCTCTAGGGATGCAGGGTCACTCTATCAAGGCTTGCTTTTAAGGTAGCTGGGGGGGGGGAGAGGTGTGTGGGAACTACAGGCAAATAAGAGCCCCCCAAGGAGACAAAAGAGGATGGTGTGAGAGTAACTGGGAGACAATTTACAACATGCCAGCGCTGTGACGGGGAACACGGGACTGGGCAGCCCTGACCCGGCCACCCTGTTAGGAAAGGAGGAAGAGGAAGTGATATCTAAGAAGTGGCAGAAAAAAGAGTGGAGTGAAGAGGGAGCAAGCAGGATAGGGAGAGTGGACGTGGCTCTGTGACTACTACTGGGGAGGAGCTGAGCAGGAGAGGTCAATCGGGAACTGGCTAGTTGCCTAGAAGGGAATGGACTTTCTTCTGGAGCAGTGGGGAGCACAGTGAGGTATGTGTGGTGGAGTGTTAAGTGAAGAAGTGGCATATTTGTATGTGGGGAAATGGACTATAGTGGGTCAAGATGAATTAGGAGGCCTGTATGCCAGGGAATAAATGAGAATCTAAGAAGTGCCTGGTTGAACTGTACTGTAGCCTAGTGGTTAAGAGAGCCAGATCCCATATGGTAGACCACGGTTTTAATCCCAGCCCCAGCAGCTTGAAAAACACAGCAGGCACAGGTGCATGTGTGCCCCGAATCCTGACAGAGAAGGGATTGCAGCATGATGGTGCCCCATGGGTGGGGATGGGGGTGTGATCTCTCTCTCTTTCCCCACCCCCACTCTCTGGTGAGTGCATGCCCTCGGGCAATTAAAAACAAAGTGTCTGGCAAGCCTAGCATTCTATACATTGTATTGTATTATTAGTCCA
>NW_006159616.1:17605506-17606765 GCF_000334495.1 Tupaia belangeri chinensis | reverse complement strand
GGGAAAGGGAAAGGGGGAGGAGTCCCAGTGGAAGTTGCTGCTTTATCTGTTAACAGAGAAGTGGCCTCTCATCAGCATTTAAAACATTGACTAGGCAGACAGGGAAGGGCTTAGGTCACAGGGGAGCTTGAGAAAGGGTCAGTGCTCTGAGGCTGAGGCCAGGCTGGGATCTGGCCTCAACACAGCAGACCTTAGATAGGATGGTGGAGGACCACGGAGCCTCTCAGCTTTAGTGCCTCTTGCATGTTCCTTGGGTGGTGTAATGAGCAACCAAGCCAGGCAAGGAGACCCTGTCTGCCAGTCTGCCCTCTCTGCCTTGGCCGCAGCATCCAGCGACCGGCTCTATCCCCCACCCCCACCCCCACCCCGCCTGCGACCAAAGTGGACACTGCCCACAGCCTGGACAGCGACCTGGGCCGAAGCCTCACCCAAGCATAATCGCCCGCAGGCCAGGTGCGGCTCATCCCTGCAAACAGCCTCGCGGAGCTATTACACCACCCAGGACATGCAAAAGCTGCCCCCGGCGGCCACTACGGGAGCTGGGCCTGAGGGAGACGCGCCTCCCTCCCCTCTCTTGTCTTCCCCCGCCTTAGCTGACGGCTGCCAGCTCGTGCTGCTATCCCCCGGAGGGCTGGAGGTACTCCCGCGAGCACAACGCCATCCTCGGGCCCTTCGGCGAGCTCATGACCGAGGCCGACATCCTCCGCATCGAGCAGCAAATAGAGAATCTGCAGGTGCTGCACAAGGCGCAGAAGCTGGAGGCGCGCCTGGAGCAACTGGAGTTGGAACTAGAACAACTGCTGCCCATCTCGGCCGCCTTGTCCACGCCGCGCTTCACTGTTGACCCGCGCCGTATGCGTGGTCGTGCGGTCAGCTTGCCCGCCTGGTGCAGCAAGATCTCCACGCTGCTCAAAAGCATGGCAACGCTGCTGGCTACGCTGGGCGGCCGGCCCGCGCACCTGGCTGAGCTGCTGGCCGCCTCGTGGCCAGCCGCTGGCGCCGCTAACCGACGCGCCCTGGCGTCCGGGGCCACTGTGCCTGGGCCGCTCACATTCTCTCAGCTGGTGCCGCGAGGCCGTGGCGCGCGAGATCCTTGAGTGCGGCGTTTCGGTGCAGCACCTTCGCGCCACCTATGAACGGCGAGCTCAGGGCGCACTGCCCCCTCGCGTCTCGCGTCGCAAACCCTCTCAGACCGCCTGTCCCTCGAGCCGCGAACCCATTTTGGAGGAGGACTACATGGCAGGCGGCTCTAGCGCGCC
>NW_006159616.1:17604914-17605136 GCF_000334495.1 Tupaia belangeri chinensis | reverse complement strand
CCCCCCCCGCCGCTCTCCACTGAACTGCGTGGCGTCCAGGACTACATCGACATGCGAAAGGAGCGCATCGTCTACCTATTTCTGGAGCACTGGCGCAAATGGACTTTCCGCGGCCCCGGGCGCCACGCCCAGGCGCGCCTGCGTAGACTGCTGCCCCGCGTGGTGGCCGCGGGTGCCAGGTCCGGCCCCCAGGCCCCGGGCGCCCCCCCGCCGTCGGCGGGG
>NW_006159616.1:17601202-17604860 GCF_000334495.1 Tupaia belangeri chinensis | reverse complement strand
GGGGCGGGTGGTAGGCAGGCTGCTGGCCCACTGGCGGAGCCTCCTGCGGCAGGTGCCGGCGCCGCAACCGCGTGGTGCGAGCCTGGCGCACGGCCTATACTGGCCCGAGCACTTCCTGCCGCCCCTCGACGGCGGCGCGCCCCCGAGCTACGATAGCCTCACGCTTGACCTGTTCATGCTAGGCTATTTCCAGCTGCTAGAGATGGGGCTGAGCCGCGAGGAGCGCAAGTTCCGGCACCTGCTGTGCTACGAGATGTTCGACCGGCTGGGCAGCCACCCATGGGAGCTCATCCGCCTTTTCCACCGCATCGTGCTCGAGGAGGTGGAGGCTGGCCGGCGTGACTGGAACGATGGCTTTGAGGACCTCAGGAGCCAGTTCTTTGGAGACAGCCCAGAGGCTGAGCCCAGGGAAGAGACCAAGCAGGAAGAGAAGGAGAAAGAAGAGGAGGTGGAAGAGGAGAGGGAGTGGGTGGAGGAGAAGAGGGAGGAAGAGGAGAAAGAGCTAGCCGAAGAGGCCGCTCTAGCTCAGATGGAGGACAAGCCAGAAGGGCAGCTCCCGCCCCCTCCTGCCGCGCCTCCCCCGACTTCGGACCCTCCCAGTTGCTCCGAACCAGAACCGCTCGCTGAAGATCCCTTGGAGCTGGTGTCCGAGATGGGCGAGTTCAGCAACGAGGACATCTGCCGCTACATCGACCGCAGCTTCTCCTTCTGGAAGGAGAAGGAGGCCGAACTGTTTGACATCTGAACAGTGGAATTTGGAATTTATCCTTAAGCATCCTAACCTGGGCCGGCTGCCTGTCTGATGCCCTCCAGAGGCTGGAAGCAGGCAGAACACGCGATGGCTGGCTTTGCAATGCTCCAGACCAGGCTGCCTCTCAGCCTTTGAGGTCCCATCGTGCCAGGATATGGGGCATTGGCTAGGAAGGCGGGCATGGAAAACACTGCAAACCCGGTCTCTTGCCTCATAGCCTTGCTGGGTTCTGTGTGGGACCAGGCAGCAAAAGCAGCCCCTCTGAATGAGGATCTGTGGGTCCGTCTTGGAATAGTGGGGTCTTTTTCTTTGCTGGAGTTCACAGCTACCTCCTTGGTTGAGGTCAAGGGAGTTACATGTGCGGTGTGATATGTACATCTAGGAAATAAAATTCTGTGCTGCAAGCTGCCGTGTTGGGCACCCCACACACACACACACACACACACACACCTCCGATGCCATTGCGGCCCCACAGTTGTAGAGCTGATGTCCTCACCAGAAGGAGGCATGGGCCGGAGACCCTTCCCAGAGAAGCCTCAGGCAGCCTGCCTTTCCCTGAGCTGGCAGGATGTGCAGGACACAAGCCTGTGTCAGCTCGGAGATTCTGGGTCATGGGCCTGAGGCCATCTGTTCCCCTGCCCTTTAGGGAGTCAGGCTCAGGCCCGGGGGGGGGCTCCACCTGTTTCACTCTCTGCTCCAGCCGTACATTCAGCTCTGAACTCTGACCTGGGGGCCTGGGTTATCGGGAGATAGGAGGTACCCTCTGAGGGATCTGTGACTAGGCACCTTCATTCATTTGTCCCATAGAAGGGCATCAAAAGGGGCTCTTTCTGCAACCACATCTACGTCCCATTGTCCTTGAATCCTCCAGGTCCCCCAGGTTGAGGGTGTACCCCATCTAGCCCCATCCCCCCAGCCTCTGGCTCTGAAGCTTTCTGCTTGTGTTTAGGAGGAGGAGGAGGAGGCCTGGCTGGCCAGCATGCCTGCCTGGAGGCGGGACATCCTACGGAAGAAGCTGGAAGAGGAGAGGTGAGCTGGGGATCAGGAGAAGGCTGGCTCAGAACAGCATCTTGACCATGTCTCTGAGTTGTTGCCACCATCTAACGGTGTCTCTCTTTTCTTTTCCTAGGGAGCAGAAGCGGTAAGTGTGGAGCTGGCCCCAACCTGACATCCCCAACTTTACCCAGTCACATCTTGTCCCTCACCCAGCCGTATTGTGAGCACATCCCCCTGTCACTCAGCCCTTGTTGCGCAGCCTCTCTGCTCCCTATAATGTCACAGACACCTGACCTCCCACCACTCAGCCCTGTCCTTCAGAGTCTAACTTTGAGAATCTGAACTTGTTCCTAAATTACACATTCCCCATGTCCTATTAACCTTGCCCTTCTGCCCTGCAGTTAACCCAATGCTGGTATCAATATCTCGATTATCTGTCCCCCCAAAACTTAGTTTCTGCCCCTAGTAGCCACATAGGTTTGTTTTGTTTTGTTTTTACATCTTTTGCCATAGGGTGTGTGCACTTATCAGGGAGATAGACAGGAAGTGAGAAATGGCCATGCCGCATCCCTTTTCCTGGGATTTTGGGCACTTACACACATGCATCCAGCATGATTTTCAAACTGCTGGGTCTGGAACTCTAATCATGGTCAGCCCTGTGAGAGTCCAACACCTTAACCTATGCCATCTGTCGGCCCCATGGGTCATTTATTTATTTATTTTAGGGTTTTTTTTTTTTTTTTTTTTTTTGAGTCATACTTAAATTCTATTGTTTTTGAGAGGTTTTTGCTATAGGGCGCGTGTGCTCAACAGAAAGAGAGGGACAGAGAGACAGAAAGCGGCGAGAAATCACCCCCCAGGGGGGATGGTCATGCCACAATCCCTTGTCCTCCATTCTCCCCTCAGGATCTTGGGCACGCATGCACATGCACATAGCTTGAGTTTAAGCCACTGGGTCCGGGACTCAGACCATGGTCAACTACATGGGAGCCCAGCGATGTAGCCATTACACCAAATACTGGTCCCAGAAAAAAATAAAATTTAAAGGAAAAAAAAATATTTCAACATATAATCAAGATAGATTTGTTTATGTTTTTGTTTTTAGCTATAGGACGCATACTCTCATCAGAAAGAGATTGAGACAGAGAAAGTGAGAAATCTCCCTTGGGGGATGGCCATGCTGCAATCCTTCTCCACCATCCTCTTGGGATTTTAGACATGTATGCACATGTGTATGGTGTGATTTTCAAGCTACTGAGTTCAGGTTTTGCAACTTGCTCAGCCATGTGGGAATCCAGTGCCTTAAACACCATGCTACCTGCTAGCCCTAGAAATTATTATTTGTAGAGAGTTATTTTTGTGTTTTTGTTTGTTTGTTTGTTTGTTTTGTTTTTTTTTTGCTGTAGGGTGCATGCGCTCGCAGGAAAGAGAGAGAGACAGAGAGACAGAAAGTGAGAAATCACCTTCTCCATTCTGCTCTTGGGATTTTGGGCACGCATGCACACATGCCCAATGTGAGTTTTAAGCCGCCAGGTCCAGGACTTGAACCATGTCGACTACATGGGAGTTCAGCGACCATCTGCTAGTCCCTATAAATTTTTAAAAAAGATTTATTTAATTTTATTTATTCATTCTGGTTTTTTTTAAGATTATTTTATTTCACTTTATTTATCTATTTATTTTAATTTTGCCAGAGAGGGGGCAAAGAAAATGAGAAAGCAAGTCACCAGGTCTGGGACTCAAACTCTGGTTGGCCATGTGGGAGTGTCCGACCTGCTTGCCCAAAATTATTATTATTATTATTATTATTATTATGGAGAGGTCTTTGTATAGGGTGCATGTGCTTGCCAGAAAGAGAGACAGAAAGCAAGACCCCCCCCCCCAAGGGGGGAGGGCCATGCCCCAACCTCT
>NW_006159616.1:17591540-17600966 GCF_000334495.1 Tupaia belangeri chinensis | reverse complement strand
TGGTGGTTAAGGGCGCCGGACTTCTACATGGCTGACCACAGTTTGAGTCCTGGGCCTGGCAGCTTGCTTTCTCACTTTCCCTCTCTCTCTGTCTTATTCTCTCACTCTGTCCCTCTCTGATCAAAATAAATAAATAAGTACATAAAATAACGTTAAATAAAATAATTTAAAAAATAATAAACAGCATATTTATTTGGAGCTGGCCCATGTGCAGGGTTAAGCACTGTGCATAGGAAGCTAGGTCCCACATGGCTGACTAGTTTGAATTCCGCCTAGGCAGCTTGAAAAACACAGTAGCATGTGTGTGTGTATGGCCAAAATTACGACAGGGCAGACAGAATTATGGCATGATCAGGCCCCATTGAGGTTTTTTTCTCTCTCTCTGTCTAATGAATGTACATACCCTCTAGCAATAAAAAAAAATCATGGAAAAATGGTATAAACAGTACAAAAAGAAACCCACATGGCCAACCACGTGGTTAGAATCCTGTCCTGGGTAGCTTGAAAGACACACCAGGCATGGTGTGTGCATGCCTCAAATCCAGGATGGAGAAATGGAGAAGGGATTTGGTGTGATCATGCCCTCAGGGTGGGAGGTGGTTTCTCCTTCTCCCTCTGTTTCTTTCTGTAAAGCACATACACCCTCTGGAAACATTTATTTTTAGGTTTTTGCCATAGGGCGCATGTGCTTGCCATAGAGAGAAAGAGAGAGGGGAAGGAAGAAATCACTTTCTGGGGGGGATGGCCCCCTTCTCCTCCATTCTCCTCTCAGGATTTTAGACATACACGCATACGTGCCAGATATGACCTCAGCGTCTGGGGCTTGAACCACAGTCTAGCATGAGGGAGTCTAGCACCTTAACCACCACAATACCTGCTGGACCCCAAATTAATATTTTTTTAATCGGTTTATTGGGCTGGCACCCTAATGGCCTAATGGTTAAGGGAGCTGGATACCACATGGCTGACCACAGTTCAAATCCTGGCCCTGGTAGCTTCAGAAACATGCTTATGTGCCCCAAATCCCAACAGGATAGAAAAATGGAGAAGGGATTATTATAAATTAAATTTTTAAAAAAGAAAAAAAATAATAATGATTTATTTAGTTGTATTTGGTCACTCATTTATCTTAATTTGACCACAGAGAGAGAGGGAAAGTGAGAAAGCAAGCCACTAGGTCCAGGACTCAAACCATGGTCTGCCATGTGGAAGTGTCCAGCACCTTAACCACCACACCACCTACTGGTTCCGCCTAGGAGGTGCTTTTTTTCTCTCTTTCTCTTGGCTGTGCAAATGCCCTCTAGCAATAAAAAAAATCAGTTTATGTATATCTTCTATGAGATTATAGAGAGATAGGCACCCCCCCCCATAAGATCTTTATGCTGTAATCCTTTCCTCAGTCTTGGCCTGCCAGAATCACAGGCAGTTACAAGCCTGGTGTGTACAGGGAGGCCTCAGGACATGAATCCATGACCTTCCCATATGGCTTCAGCCTAGCGAAGTGTTGTATGACCCCTACATCTCTGCAGCTGGCCAATACGTAAGAAACACTAGTGAGATGTTTTAGACTCATTTTTTTTTCCTTTTTGAGTGGTTTTTGCAATAGGGCACGTGCGCTCACCAGAAAGAGTGACAGAGAGACAGAAAGGAGAGAAATCACCCCCCCCCCCAGGGGGGATGGCCATACCACAATCCCTTCTCCTCCATTCTCCCTCAGGATCTTGGGCACGCACCTACATGCGCCCAGTATGAGTTTAAGCTACTGGGTCTGGGACTTGAACCACGGTTGCCTACATGGGAGTCCAGCGACATAGTCATAACATCAACTGCTGGTTCCTATGCTCCATGTTTTAAACTCTTGGAAATACCTACAACACATCCCAGTTTGTAACAGGCACATTCAGATGTTCAACAGCCACATGTGCTTAGTGGCTTCCTTGTCCACAGGGCAAATTCCCCCTATTATTATTATTTGAGAGGTTTTTCCTATAGGGTGTGTGTGCTTGGGAGATACAGAGACAGAGAGACAAAAAGCAAGAAATCACCCCCCAGGGAAGATGGCCATGCTGCAATTGCTTCTCCTCCATTCTCCTCTTGGGATTTTGGGCACGAATGTACACATGCCTGGCTCAAGTTTCAAGCCATTGAGTCTGGGACTTGAATCTTAGTCGGCCACGTAGGAGTCCAGCACTTAGCCACTACGCTACCTGCTGACCCTCCTTCTATGTTCTATTAACCTATCCCTAATTCCCCTGCCCGTCTCCCAGTGTGTCCCTCTGCTCCCCAGCAGCCCAATCCCAGGCCAATAATTCAGATCGACAGCTGTGCCTCAATCTTGCCCTCTGTGCCCTGTAATGCCCTCCTCATATGTGCCACATGGTGACCCAGTACCTTTGTTTCCAGTAACACCTTGGCCCACAATAACCCAATCTCAGCCTCCCACTCACCCAGCTCCTGTATGTTACGGTAATCCCAAGAGTCCCCTTTTCAAGGCCTTCTGTTCTCAGCACTCCAGCCTCTGCCCTCAGTAACCCACTTCTTGCCACTGGTGATCCTACCCTGCTGCCATCATGGTGCCTGGCCCACCTTTTCTGCCCGCCCTAACTTCTAGCCCCAGGATTCACTGGGTTCTGTCCTAACCCCATTCCCAGGAAAGAGGAGGAGCGACAGAAACGGGAGGAGATGCAGCGGGAGAAAGAGCAATCGGAGAAGCTGCGGACACTGGGCTACGATGAGACCAAGCTGGCGCCCTGGCAGCGACAGGTCATCCTGAAGAAGGGAGACATCGCTAAGCACTAGACATCTAGGCCGTAGGGGAGCGGGGAGGGGAGGCAACCTTGCCCAGCCCAGCCCAACCAGGCTGGGAGTTGGGAGCCACGCAGTCCTCCCCTCACATGCTGGAACTTCTTCTTGGTCCCCACCCCTATCCTGGTCCCCGCATCCCCAGCCCAGGGCGATGATGGTGCGTTTGTTTCCACTGCGCAGTCGCCCAGAGAAAGTGCCCAAGCTGCTGACGCAAAAGATGCTGCTCATTTGCATGCTGACTTACATATATTTGCATGCTGGTTGAATGTCAAAGAATTGCAGAGCTGTCCCCAGTCCCGTGGGTGGTGACTTTGTTTTCCTGCAGGGAGCGCCCCCCCCTGCAGCCCCCTCCCCCGCACCCCAGAACCCACATAGCTGGCGCATCCTGGGCGGAGGCAGGCCCCAAGCTCGGGGAAGGGGTTTTCCTTCCTCCCTGACCCAGATCTGTGCCCAGCCCAGCCTGGACCGCTTTTCTTATCCCCGCTGAAGATTTCCTCTCAGTCATTTTGTTTACCAGAAACGATGAAAACAGCCCGTTTGGACGCAGTTGCGGCTCCGGGGGCCCCACCTCTGACCCACCTCCTTCCAGTGAAGTCTGCGTGCTGCCGTCTCCAGCCAGGCTCCCTCGCTCCCCAGACCCTTTCACTGGCCGGGGGAGTAAGTGGAGAACGAGGGGCACCGGGGCACCTTCAATTCCAACTGCTGTCCCTCCCCCTCCCCCCAGTCCCTGTCACCTCATAACCGCATTAAAGCTCTCTCAGCCGCCCCGGGCTCACGTTCACTTTCAGTAGCTGTAGCTTGGGCCCCTCGGGCTAACTGGGCCAGAGTGGGAGGCGCCCATTCTCAGGGCCACATGGTTTCGCAGTCTGTTAGACTTTCTCTGGAAACCACCAAGCTAGGGAGACTTACCACCATCAGCGACCCCAGAAATGACCAGAAACCGTTTTTCTTTTTAGATTTAATACTAAGGGCTTAGCCAAAGTCAGGCCAAGAAACCGCTGACTCTCTCCCCTGATATTCGTCCATGCTTCTTCGCCTTGAACCAGAGTCCTGAGGGTGAACAAGGTTAGGGTTGCTGGCGCTGCTACGCAGGGCCGTGCCAGGGGCTTAAAAAGTGACATAAAATGTCTACACACATAAGTAACTGTACTTAGGGCTTCTGCAAGGGCCGCTAGAGCACCAATGTGGGTCCCGCATCACGGTCCGCGCTGCAAGCGGCTGCGCAGGTCCTCAGCGCAGCCGTCCAACCCCATGCGCTCCAGGGCTGCATAGACCGCGCCTAGGCCCGCGGGTTGCTGCTGGCGCCAACGCTTGAGCATTTCGTATTGCTGGTCGCGGAAGCGGCTGATCTCTACTTCCACTGCCTCAATCTCCGCCTCACGAAGCCCCAACGTGCGCACGAACTCCTTCCAACGCCGCACTGGGACCGCGTCCACCACATCGTACAGCTGCGGGCCGGGCTGGAGCACTGCGGTCAGGGAGCCTGCAGGGGGCGCTAGCGAAAGCGCAGGTTGTGAAACCCCAACTTGCCACCTCGGGCTTGGGAGAAAGAGGTCAAAGCCACACACTGCTAAGCCCCCTTACCAAGAGCTCTGCTGGGCATCGGTTCCCAGGAACACATCGCTGGCGAGTAGGGTGTCTCCTGGGTCTGCGGAGAGCTAGGCATCCAGCTGTTGCCCACCAACTGCACAGTGCACACCTTTTCACTGCTACTGGCAGGCATCAGAACGGTGTGGACGCTATTTGAGGGTGGGGAGTGGGTGGCCTGGAAGCCAAGAGAGGCCCCACGTCAGCGCTGTCTGCCTAGGAAGGCCCTTTTGCTGCAGTCTGTGGCTAGGAATGGACATTCCCTGGCTTGGTCAGCAACATCCCCAGTGCCTCCCCCTGGGCCCTGCTCTCTGTGGCCCAGCAGAAGAGCTATTGATGTTCTCCTCTTGCCCCCCAACCCCCGGGCGGGGGGCAAACATCTCACTGACTATTAGCACCTGTGTGCTTGCCCAGACCCCAGCAGACAGCCATGCGAAGGCAGGCATGGTGCTGGTATCATCCACTGACAACTCAGCTCTCAGCACATTTGTCCACTAGGTCTACCCTGTGCCAGCCAGAGCCAAACGGGGCTAGCGAGTTACATTAAGGCCCCATCTTCCAGCTCCAGAAGGCAGCCCAGGTGCCTGCTCTCTCTTTCCAGCACAGAGTCTTACCTGTGGTGAGATCAGGATCTCTCTCCTAGCTTTATCTGCCAACACAGACAAAAAGGATCTGGTCAGCAACCAGGCAAAGCTCCTGCACCTGGGTGCTGGTCTAGCTGCTCTTGGGTTCCTCCACACCCCACACTCTCTGTCTTGGTTTCCCCTTATATATTGGGATTGAGTGGGCTCTAGGCTACCCACCCTGACCCCAGGACTAGCAATGTGTGTGTGTACTTGTGAGTACTTACCAGGAACTCTGGGCTTGGGAGGCCGGCAGCGGCGGTAGGCATAGGTCAGGGTGGCCCCGAGCAGAAGTGGAACTGCCAGGCCAGCCAGGAGCACCTGCACCCAAAACACTGAAAGAGCAGCTGGTGTGTGCCACATGGCAGCCACCCCGGCTTCCCCCTGGCCCGTCCCCAACTCTTCCACTACCATTCTCAGAACATCACCTACTCTGCCTCCAGCCACAGAGAGCAGCACAGGGCTCAGGACAGCTCCCAAGGGTGCTCCTGCAGGGGGAGGACAGGCCAAGATGAGGGTCCACACCAGGAGTGGCTACCCAGGACTGCAGGACCTCCTGGGAGCCCTTCCCTTCCCAGGCCTCTCCAACCCAAGAGCTTCACTCTACCCAAGAACATTTCCAAAGTACTGCTGAAATGTCCCCTGTGTCTCATAATCACCACCACCACTGTTTACTGAGCTTCTTCTAGACTAGATTAAGGGTCACTGGGACATCACCCGAACAGGGACAGAGAAGTTTGCCTGCTTTGTTCCCTGTTGCATCCCTAGCACCCGGAACCATGCCCAGCAATGGTACCTGCTCAGTGGACTTGAATGCTACATGAATCACCTGCCTTACCCTGAACAGAGCCCTACAAAGAACCAACCAGCCCCATGCTTGGGTGGGGAAACCACAGATCAGACAGGTTAACTGAGCTTCTCCACGGTCTCCAGAGAAACAGCAGCAAACTCTGAATCTTAGCTCAAATTCTGAAGCTATATATACATTTTTTTATTGCCAAAGGGTGTGTGTACGCTTGTGTGCAAGAAAAGAGAAAGACTATGACCATGCTGCAACCCTTTTTCCTCCATTTCTCCATCTCCTCAGGATCTGGGGCACACATACATGTACACCTGGCTTGTTTTCCAAACTGCCAGAGCCAGGATTCAAACTTTGGTCAGCCATGTGGGATCCAGCTCCCTACACATAGGCTTAACTGCTGCACTCTGGAGCCGGCCCTTAAAGCTATCGATACATTAACAGGAGTCTCTGTATGAGTGAGAAGTCCTCAATACACGGCTGGAAGGATTGCTAAGGGAGATTCTGGACAAAAGAGATATGTCCCCTTATTCATCGGGCGTGAGGTAAACCCAGATTTCTCTTTACCATCCAGTTCACCTGAGGTGAGGCCCACACACCGCAGGGCAAGCTCCCTTCCTCTCTGTGCCCTCCTATCCCGTAACAGTAGTTTGCCCCCAGAGTCCCCAGCCTCCCTTCCCTCTGGCCCAAGACAGTCAGGAAGTTACGTGGGACAGATCACGCAGTCTTCACCATGTTCATAGAAGCCAGGCAGGCAGGTCCCACAGTGAGACGTGTCTCTGCCAGAACCTGCAGTCCAAGAGAGAGCATGGTCAGGAAGGGAGAAGCAGGGTACTGGGAGGAGACATGGGGGTAGATAGTCCAGCATGGGGGTACTCACAGGGTCGTTGTGTGTGGCGGTGCAGGGCCCCACAGTCCAAGCACGGGAGGCACTCAAAGGGCGAGCTGTCGATACACTGACTGACCAAGCATTCGACAAACCAGCCAGGCTCACAGCCACAGTCAGTGTCGGCCACTGCAGAACAGTTCTCTAGAGCCACCTGGGAGGCTGGCAGGGGTGCAGGGAGATGGCAAGTGCAAAGGTGATCAGGGTCAGAGACTGCCACAGAGTGCCAGGGGAGGTCCCCAGAGAATGGAGACAGGGACAGGCCGGAGACAGAAATAGAGCCACCCCAAAAGGGAGGAAGTTTGGAGATGGCTATAGACCAGAGGCCAAGACACATGGAGAGGTAGGAAAGTCATCAAGAAGAGAGGGGGCAGAGAATCCTGAGTCAGGATCGGGGTGAGGAGTCTCAGGAGGGTGGGCACAAAGCCCTCCTACTCATTGGTTGTGCTCAAGCCAGCCACTTCCTTTGAAACACCCTGGCACGTGCCAGTCCTCAAAAACCCACCCAGCCCCTCACCCTGCTCATCACAGGCCTGGCAGCGGGCACAGCGAGTCTTATGGTGGTTCTCTTTGGCCAAGAAGGTGCCCTGGGGACATGGAAGGCAGATGGAGGCACCGCAGGGCTTTGTGCAGGGGGCTTGCAGGTAGAACCCTGTAAAACCCAGAAAGAGGTCGGACAAAGGGGACTTTCCAGCAGCTCCCAACCTGCTCCTGACCTTTCCCTCCTCCCCTTTCTTCCTCTGGCTCCCTATTTCCCTACTAGCCTCCCCCTACTCCCGCCATGCCACAGCCTCCTCCCACCACATTCTCAGCCTTACCCTCACTCCCCCCATGCCCCTCCCACCCTGTGGCCACTTACCTGCTGGACAGCCCCTGCAACAAAACTGACCATACTTCTTCTGCCCGTCACTGGCACAGTCGCACCCAGGGCTAGGACTGCTGCCTTGGCCCTGAGCTCCCAGCAGCACCAGGAGGAGAGCCTGGGGGGCAGATGCTGCTGACTTCCAGCCTGGCTGCGCCGAGTGGGGGTCTCCCTGCCCAGGTTCCTCTACTTCAGAGACCCCTGCATTTGCCCTCAGCTCAGCCCTCTTCTCAGGCTGCTGGGCAGGAGGGGAGCCAATGGGTAGGGGGAGTGGTGTCTACTTCCTTCACTCTGCACAGAACAGCTTCAGAGGAGCCGAGAAAGCTCTCTGCCAGCCCCTCTTAGGTTTTCCCTCCACAAGGGCAGAAGTCCCCCAGCTCCACCCCTACCCATGCTTTCCGAGGCTGGGGTAACTGACCCTTTGCTGCCAGGGGCCCCTAGGCCCTACTGGCCCCAGGAATGTGTTTCCTCACAGCGGAAGAGCCCCGCCCCAACGGGCGCCTCTAACTAGGTCGAAAAGGGGGGCCAACCCAGCCCCCTGTGAGGTTGGGAACGGAGACTCCTGCCAGGAGGGCCCCTTCCTTCAGCAGAGGCAAGGCTAGAGGCTGTCCCCTGCTTCCCGCACCCCCACTCACCGCAGCCACCGCCACCCTGCAGCCCCCTGGCTGCGGCTCCATGGCCCTCCACGTTGCGCTGGGCCCTTTGACGGGCGTGAGCAAAGTGGGGCACCACACTGCACAGCACCGGGGCTTCCCGGCTCACCCCATTGCCCTATTTGGTTCCGGTGCCTGCAGAGCCCGCCCCCCCAGGGCGGGGCCGCTCCTCCCCGGTGCACCTTAACTCACTTAGCGCTGCGGCTTCATCCAAGGTGGGCTGGACGCTCTGGGTGGCCTGCTGCCACGAGGGGCAGATGGACAGGGTGGCATCCTGGCCACAGCCTAGGTCTAGCTCCAACCCTGAGATCCACCAATTCAGGCCCAGGTATGGGTCCAGGGAAGGATTGTTCTGAGTCCTAGGAGTATCCTTGGGAGAGTCTGAGAGCTGTCACCCACCTTTCCATAAAGTCTGGGTGGGGGGCACCCAGAGCAGGGCCCAGGGGCACCTTGTGAGGGGCTCTAATGGTGGTCCTGGTGGCTGTGGTAGGGGAAGAGGCTTGGTCTCGGGGTGTTGGTTCAGCACCCCGCCCCCTTTTCAAGACTGCTTCTTACTGGTGTCCCACTGCAGATGGGGGTACATGGGAGCATGGAGCTGTCCATCCTGGGAGCTTACATGTACCTCAGTAAGGGGACAGGCTCTAAAATCAAAGGACTCTTTCCAGTGGAGTATACACAAGTCTTTATAAAAGAACCAAAAGCTCAATAAATATGCAACTGTACACAGAGCCCTGCCCAAGTCCAGGGCTGGGGTGGGGAGAGTAGGACTGGAGAGACGGGCAGAGGCACATGTAGGCCAGGGAAGCATGGAGGTGAGAAGAATGGCCTGGCGACCACAGAGGACTGGAACTGGTACCTTCAGGCAGTAGGGACAGGGACTGCCTGGGAGAGGCGGAGGGGGTGCTGGTTCTGCAGCCTGCACCTGGAGCTCCTGTGAGCCCTCCACTCCATCCAGTCTGGCAAAGTGCAAATGAGACCCTGGGGCGGTAGGAAGAGTCCTGCCCAGCGCTCTGGCTCATGCACACTCCGTGGCTGAGGCAGGTGCTGGGCCCCCCCAGGAGGCATGCTGTCTGCTGTCCCTTGAACAATGGCACTTGGACCTCCCTCTGCTCAGACCTCCCTGCAGTGGGGAAAGGAGAGAAACAATCCTTGGCTGTTGCCGCTCAGTGTGGCTACACCCCCACCCTCCCCCCCCCGCAAACTCCAGGCCC
>NW_006159616.1:17589696-17590830 GCF_000334495.1 Tupaia belangeri chinensis | reverse complement strand
TCCCCCCAGCCACTCCTTCCCCCTCGGAAATCCTCAGGACCCTTCACTGCTGCCCTCCACAGACACCAGCCCCAAGCGCTGGTGCAGCTCTCAGGCTCCCCCCTCCCTCCCCAAATGCTGACGCCCGGCTCACGATGGTGTCACAACCCACTAACCAACTCAGTGTCCCAGTGCCAGCACACTGAACCACCTGCCCTCTACCCTTGACCAGGCCACTCACGAGGCAGTGAGCGTGGAGTTAAGCAGCAGGGTGGTCCTGATTCGGTAGAGCTGGGCCAGGGTCAGCTTCCTGTGTTGAGCAGAGGTTCCTGGGGGTGGCTCGAGCTGGGCCCTAGAAGAAGCCCCTGAGGGCAGCTCTCTGCACCTCCTGCTGGTGGGGCCTGCAGGCTCCCCAGCCAGGCTGTTGGCTCTCTCCTGTCGTTCTGACAGCTCAGGGCCATTGCCAGGGCTAAGTGCCCCATGGCAGTCCCAGCCAGGCCCACCTCCCTGAGGAGAGCCCCGAGTCCTAGCGCCTGACGCCGTAGCGGCCAGACAGAGCTCCGACAGGCTACGACTGGGGCCTGACAGTGCTCCACGGGTGGAATCCCCTGACAGCAGCTGGAGGAGACTGGCTTCAGATTTGGACTTGAGTAGGTGGGGCAGGCGGGGCAGCAGCTGGACAGGGGTGCGGCGGCGAAGGCGGGGTGAGGGAGGTGGAGAAGAGACTTGTGGTAACTCTGGGGGTCCAGGCATTGGCTCCATCACAGGGGCTGGGCCTACAAAGTCTTGCAGGGAGGTTGGGGAGAGAGTGCCGTAGGCGGAGTCCATGGAGCAGGAGCGGCCGTCCACTGGACCCAGGGGCAGCAGCTCACTGGTGGGCGTGATGGATGAGGCAGTGGTGCTCAGAGAGGTCTTGTCTGACTGGGAGCTGAAGGGGCCGCCGTCGAAGTCGGGGGAGGACAGAGTCTCCCCAGGCTCCACCACAACCATGGCCAGAGTCTCCGTGGAGCCATCTGAGGCACTAAGGGACCAGGAGGAGAGTCAGCCAAGCCAAGGGAAACCCAGAGAGTCTAGAGCACCCCAAGCTGGGCAGTTCACAGAAACATGGCCAACCACAGGTCAAGTCTCAGACCTGGTAGCTTGCTTTCTCTTTCC
>NW_006159616.1:17569336-17589201 GCF_000334495.1 Tupaia belangeri chinensis | reverse complement strand
ATCCCGAGAGGAGAATGGAGGAGAAGGGATTGCGGCATGACCATCCCCCCTGGGGGGTGATTTCTCGCTTTCTGTCTCTATGTCTCTCTCTGTCTGTCTGGCGAGCACACGCGCTCTGTAGCGAAAATCTCTCAAAAAAAAAATTTTTTTTAAAAAGAGGAAGGGGACATGACTGGGCTCTTTCTAGTATCTAAGGCTGTTGATGAGCCCAGAGTCCTATGATGTGACCTGCCGGGTGGTCTTCAGCAAACATACCAGTGCTGGGAGTTGAGGCTGTTGCTGCTCTTACGCAGGATGGTGGGGGAGCTGGCAGCAGAAGTGCTACTTCCCTCGCCTTCTTCCTCCTCTTCCTCCTCCTGCTCCTCCTCCTCCTCTTCTAGGCTCTGCAGGTGCTGCTGGCTGCCCGGGTGTTCCTGCACACGCAGCTGCTGTAGCTGGTTCTGCAGGCAGAGGTGGGTGCTCAGGGGCAGGATGAGCTATGACCACCAGCCCCCAGGCTGCCCTGCCTGCTCACACAGCATGCTGTTCTCACCTGGGCATTGTAAATGGCATCCACCCAGCCACGGCACAAGGCCTGGCCGCTGGCCTGAAACGTGTAGGCCCCCACGGCACTGTGGAACTCATTCAGGTAGATGAGGAGGAAGGAGCCTGGTCAGGGTGGGTCCGTGTCAGTGTTGGCTGAAACCACAGCCTCAGCCCCCACTCTCATAGCTTCTGCCCAGAGCATGAGACCAGGCCTTCTCACCAGGGTCCCGTAGCTCCCGGCACACGATCTTGTCCACCAGCAGTGGTGGCCTGATGACCTTGGTCCTCTCGGCCTTCTTCACTGCCTTGGTCACCAAGAGCAGATCCGTGAAGAGGAAGCAGTACACGTCCATCTGGGGGGTGGAGCAGAAGAGGCTGTCAGGGCCAGGGCCCCGGGACTGCTGCAACATCCTCCCTGGGAGCACTCAGTTTTTGTCAAACACCACTTCCCCCCTCACTTCCTATGAACTTCCAAGTAAAATTAAAATGAAAAGAAAAATAATTCTTTCTTGAGGAATACATTTATGGTGTGTCTCTTTTTTTTTTGGGGGGGAGAGGTTTTTGCTATAGGGTATGTGTGCTTGCCAGAAAGACAGAGACAGAGAGACAGAAAGCGAGAAATCACCCCCCAGGGGGGATGGTCACGCCGCAATCCCTTCTCCTCCATTCTCCTCTCAGGATCTTGGGCACACACGCACACGCGCCCGGCATGAGTTTGAAGCCACCAGGTCCGGGCCGCGAACCGCGGTCGACTACGTGGGAGTCCAGCGACATAGCCATTACGCTAAGTGCTGGTTCCCGCATTTATGGTGTATCTCAATTGAATTTTTAGATTTATTAAATTTTATTATTTTTACTTATTTATTCTTTTGGAGAGGTTTTTGCTATAGGGTATGTGTGCTTGCCAGAAAGACAGAGACAGAAAAACAGAAAGCAAAAAGTCAACCCCCAGGGAGGATGACCACGCCTCAGTCCCTTCTACTCCATTCTCCTCTTGGGATCCTGGGCACACACACACACTGGTGTGAGTTTAAGATACCAGGTCTGGGACTCGAACCGTAGTCAACTACATGGGAGTCCAGCGATGTAGCCATTACACCATCCGCTGGTCCAAAATTTAATTTTTTAAATGAATTATTTTAACTTTATTTATTTAAATTTGACCAGAGAGGGACAGAGAGAGAGAGAAAGCAAGAAAGCAAGTTGCCAGGGCCTCGAACTGCAGTCAGCCATGTGGAAGCCCAGGGTGCTTAACCTCCACACAACTGCTGGTCCAAAACTTTATTATTTTTTAAAGAATTATTTATTTGATTTTATTTATTCTTCTTCAATTTGACTGGAAAGAGACAGAAAAGAGAGAGAATGAAAAAGCAAGCTGCCAGGTCCAAGACTCAAGCTACAGTTGGCTAGGTGGGAGTCCAGAGCTTCAATCACCATGCCACCTGCCACCCCAATAGTATTATTTTTAAAAAATTTGCTATAGGGCATGTACACTCATCAGAGAGAGAAAGAGAGAGAGAAAATGAGAAAGCTAGCCACCAGGTCTGGGACTTGAACCATATTAGGCCATGTGGAAATCTAATGCCTTAACTACCAGATCATCTGCTGGCCCCTCAATTAAATTTTATAGTAAAAAGAAAAGGGGGAGCTGGCAGGTGATGCAGTGGTTAAGGTGC
Source organism: Tupaia belangeri chinensis (assembly GCF_000334495.1). Classification (NCBI taxonomy): domain Eukaryota; kingdom Metazoa; phylum Chordata; class Mammalia; order Scandentia; family Tupaiidae; genus Tupaia; species Tupaia belangeri. Next base: position 17,587,000 of record NW_006159616.1, on the reverse strand, counting down.
TGGACTCCCACATGGCTGACTGTGGTTCGAGTCCCGGCCCTCGCCTCCCATGTATTCAACCGCGGTTCGAGTCCTGGACCCGGTGGCTTAAACTCACGCCGGGCGCGTGTGCGTGCATGCCCAAGATCCCAAGAGGAGAATGGAGGAAAAAGGATTGTGGCGTGGCCATCACCCCTGGGAGGTGATTTCTTGCTTTCTGTCTCTCTGTCTCTGTCTTTCTGGCGAGCGCACGCGCCCTGTAGCAAAAAAAAAATAAATAAAAAAATAAAAGTAAATAAATAACTACTTAAAAAAATAAATAAGGGGCTGGAAGATGGCACGGTGGTTAAAGGTGCTGGACTCCCACATGGTTGACCAAGGTTCAAGTCCCAGACCTGGTGGCTTGCTTTCTCACTTTCCCTCTCTCCCTGATCAAACTGGAAAATAATAATAAAGTTAAATGCAAAATAATTATTTAAAAAATAAATAATAATAAATAGAAGGAAAAGAAAAGGAAATGATTTAAAATTTGCAGGCTCTTGGGTCCTCAGTGTGTGAAGGGTTATTAGCATGGCAGCGAGGCTTTGGGGGGTTCCCACTGTAAGAATATGCTCTCCTCTTTCCCACCCACTGAGAACCCAATGGCACTAACAGGTGAGTGTGATCAGCACCTTTGGGGGCCAACAGGTGACATAGTAGGTAAGGCACTGGATTTCCACGTGACTTACTGTGATTTGAGTCCTGGACCTGGCAGCTTGCTTTCTCAGTCTCTCTCTCTCTCTCTCTCTTTTGTTTCCTTGGGGTGTGTGTGCTTGCTAGAGAGAGAGAAAGAGAGAGACAGAGACAGCGAGAGGGAAAGTAAGAAATCACTCCCCAGGGGACTGGCCACGCAACAATCCCTATTCTTCCATTCTTCTGGAATATTGGGCATGTGTGCCCATGCCCCGGATGATTTTCAAGCCACAGGGGCCGGGATTCCAACCACAGTAGGCCATGAGGGAGTCTCACAACATAAACATTATGCCATCTGCTGGCTTCAAATAAATAAGTCTTTAAGAAAAAGATCAGCACCTCCATGGGCTACAACCTGAGAGCTGTACTTGTAGAAAATAAAATGAAGGAGCCAGCAGGTGTCATGGTTAAGGCACCAAACTCCCACATGGCTGACCATGGTTTGAGTTTTGGACCTGGTGGCTTACTTTCTCACTTTCCTTCTCTGTCTGTCTCTAGTCAAATTTAGGGGGAAAAAAATTGGGACAAGCAGATGGTATAATGGTTATGTTGCTGGACTCCCACATGGCTGACTGCAGAGTCCTGGACCTGGTAACTTGAAAGTCACACTGGGTGCGTGTGCATGTGCACCCAAGTTCTCAGGAGAGAATGGAGGAGAAGGGACTGCAGAGTGGTCATCCTCCCTGGGGAGGTGATTTCTCACTTTATGTCTCTCTGTCTCTCTGGCAAACACACATACCCTACTGCAAAAATCTCTCCAAAATAATAATAGTAATAATGATGAATAAAATATTTTAAAATTCTTTAAAAATAAATAAATAAATTGAGGGCCAGCAGGTGGCTCTGATGGTTAAAGTGCTGGAATCCCACATGGCAAACTGAGGCTCTAGTCTCAGAACCAGCGGCTGAAAATCAGAACAAATAAACAGATAAACAAGTGTTAAAAAAATAAATCAGGGGACCAGCAGTTAACGTAATGGCTATGTCACTGGACTCCCATGTAATCGACCACAGTTCAAGTCCCAGATCCAGTGGCTTAAAACTCATGCTGGGTACGTGTGTGTGTGTGTGTGTGTGTGCCCAAAATCACCAAAAGAAAATAGAGATTGTGGCATGGCCATCACCCCTGGAGGGTAATGGAGGAGAAGGGATTGCGGCATGGCCATCCCTCCTGGGGGGTGATTTCATGCTTTCTGTCTCTCTTTGTCTGTCTGGCGAGTGTATGCATCCTATAGCAAAAACCTCTCCCAAAAATAAATAAATAAATCAGGACTACAGATGGTGTAATGGTTATGTCGCTGGACTCCCATGTAGGTGACTATTGTTAAAGTCCTGGACCTGGAGTCTTAAAGTTCGCACTAGGTGTGTGTGCATGCATGCCCAAAATCCCAAAGGGAGAATGGAGAAGGGACTGCAATGTGGCTCTCACCCCTGGAGGGTGATTTCTTGCTTTCTGTCTCTGTCTCTCCGGTGAGCACACATGCCCTATAGCAAAAATCTCTCTAAAAGCAATAAAATAAATATAAATTGCAACAGATGATCATCCCTCACTACGAACACTAAATCCTTAGTTCTTGAGTCACCACCTAACTGGGCGGCTGGAGACCAGGAGGTCCCTGGGAAGTCCAAGCCCACAAAGCAAGAGGGGATAGGGCAGGGGCCTGGGTCACCTTGCTGTCCTTCCCCTCCTTCATCCTCAGGCTCCCCTCCAGCAGCAGCTGTCGTGTCTCCTCAGGGGAGGCACCAGGGATAGGCGCTGTCAGGTCCAGGTGCAGAAATTCCTTCAGGAGCTGGGGATGGGGTGTATGGGGGGGTCCTCAAGTGAGTGTCCCAGCATCGCCCCTGTCTGCCACTTGGGCCCCTCCTCCATTCCAGCAGGGCCAAAGACCATCCTTCTGTACCATACGCACGCCTACCACGCCTACCTTGTCTACTTCGTCAGTGCTGCCCTCCACCACCTCATAGGCATCGATGCGGCTCACCACTGCGGCCAGCCGCTGTCGCTCCTGTCGCTGCCGCACGCATGGCTTCACGTGGTGGATGAAGCGCTCCACCGAGTTAATCTGGGGGTAGGTGACTGAAAAATGCTGCGATGTCCCCCCCCCGGCGCCCAGCCGCTGTCGCTCCTGTCGCTGCCGCATGCATGCATTCACGTGGTGGATGAAGCGCTCCACCGAGTTAATCTGGGGGTAGGTGATGAAGCTTCAGGCCCTAGCCTAAGAACCAGGAGGGGACCCCACCCACCTGCCCCAGTTACCATGGTGATGACAGCTTCCTTGGCATGTGGCTCATCTGTCTTCCTCAGTATGGACTTGAGCAGCAGCGGGTACTTGGTGAGTCGCTGGTGGGGCTTGGCCAGCATGTCGCTCAACTTTAGCCGCTGGCACTGCTGGTGCTTTTCGGCCCACTGCAGAGGTGTGGTGCTGCTCAAGCAGGCTCCGCCCCGGAACCGACCACGCCCACCGCTAGCCTCCTTCCCTCTAGCCAAGGAGGTGGTGCCTGTCACCTGCACCCCTCCCTAACCAGTCAGCCCACGCTCACCGTGACATAGGCCCGGAAGAGCTCGTTGTCGCGCAGCAGGCTGCGCATGTACTCCATGCAGCCTTCCTCCTCCATGCAGTACCGGATGTATGGCTTGAAGAGAGAGCCGAACTGGCCAGGGCAGAATAACCACAGCACGGTTACCGCGTGTTCCCCGCGGGCAAGCCCCGCCAGGTACTTCCCAAGCTACCTTCCTGCACTTTCGCGACCGCTCCAGGGGGCGGCAAACTTATTAGCCCTGTTTGCAGATGAGAAAACTGAACCTCAGGAAGTGGCCACCGGAGGCCAGGCAGCAGGCAGGGATGGCTAGGTGGGGCTTCTAACAGAGTTGACTGACTCATGTGAGGTAGGGACCCCAACCCTGACTCAGTGTCTCCGTCTCTCTCTGGCCTCACCCGTACCATCTTGAAGCCTTTGAGGAAGTCCCCGGGCTGCAGCAGCACCCGCGTGCGCCGCGCCTTCTCCAGCACCGGCGCCATCACGCTGCCCCACAGGCCGCGGTGCAGCCGCGCGATCTCTGGGATGTTGCTGAACAGGCGCTCGGCCTCCACCTGGGCGGGACGGGAGGTGCGGTAGGCTCCGCCCTACCCCACCCCGCCCAGCCAGCTCTTCCCTTGCTTGAGTCCCACCAGGATCCCCCCCCAAGGAACCACCCCTCCGTCCACTGCACCTCACACAGCAGCCCCGACTCCTGCAGGTTCAGAAGGCAGCACAGGAACAGCTGTAGGGCAGGAAACGCTGCAGCTGGGGCGGGTGGGGGTAGCCCAGTCCCGAAGCTCCACCTACACTTAGGATCCCTCCCATCCCTTGGGGAAGTCCCTGAAGCAGCCAGGGGCAGAGGATGTACCCTTTGATCTTAACACCTGGGACCTCCAGACCTAAAAGAAAGGCCCAGTCCCTAGGGCCCACCTCACTGTCTGGGGGTGTCACTCTGCCCTGGCCCCAGCTAGAGGGAAGCTCTGTGAACACTGGTCTTGCAGCTACACCTGGAACTCTCTCCTCTACTTCTGCACTGGCTCAGCCTCCCGGTTTTCCCCAGAAGGAGCTTCTTCCATCCAAGACTTTCTTCAGCCTCCAGGCACAGGACAAGTGCCCCCCTCCCTGGGCCCAAATCTCTACAGCACCTCCCGGCTCTGTCCCGTCTTGGGTGTGGGATCTGGGCAGCTGGCACACAGGAGGAGCTCAGAAATAGCCCTTGAATCAACAAGTGGAAGAGTAAGGCCTCGCTCATGCTAATGCAGCTCAGCCTGGCAGAGGTCCCTCCCAGGTGTCCAGGCCCCGGGAAGCACCTCTCCCCACCAGGTGCAGCCCTTCTTTGACTTTACTGCCTCACCTCACTGTCTGGCACCTGCTCTTCTGCAAAGGCCTACACTCAGCTGAGGAGTGCCCAGAAAAAGATGGGGGTGGGGGAAGGTAGGAGGGGCAGCCCCATACTCACATTGGTGATCACCCGCAGTTTCCTGATGTAAGAGGCCTCGGTGTGCAACAGCTCCCATACCGCCTCCTGCTGGTGGCACTGCCGCCGGGTCAGCTTCTAGAGGGAGGGTAGGGCGGATCAAGCGGGAGCCAGGAGTGTGTTGGGATGGCCAGCAGAGGGCGAGTAACCCTGCATGCAACTTCCTCATTTCCACGGGGGAACACAGAGGTCTCAAGAGGGGCAGGGTCACTGTCACCATCACATGGATTATCACAGTCCAGACACCCACATCTGCCACTAAATGATCAAGCAGCACCACTTTCTCCTGGCCTCAGTTTTCCCAAGTAGGCTGAGGATAGCAGTGGCCTCTTGAGGTTGTCCCATGAAACACCCTGCCATTGGTCCTCGAAAGGCCATGCCCTCCTTTCACAGACAGAAGGAAGGAGGGCTTTCTTTGGGCTCACTCACCTCATGTCCATCAATGAGCTCCCGCCAGCTATCCTCCAGCCTCAGACAAGTACTGTTATCATCCTCTTCCTCCTCCTCCTCCTCCTCCTCCCAGGAGTCATGATCAAAGCGCAGCCTCCTAGGCAGCCGGGGCAGCCCGAAGAGGCTGTAGGCATGCAGTTTGCCCTCCAGCTGCTCCATCTTGTCCACCTCCTGGAAGAGACCTGTGGTCAGCATCAGCTGTCAGAGCCAACCAGCTGCCCTGCCCCAGGGCCCACGGGCCACATACCCGGCCAAAGGCGCTGGTGCTGGGACCCGAGCTGAAGAAGCCACTGAAACGACTGGCTGCCCGGTTCTTCCCGTCCGCTGCTGGTGCTGCCACTGCTGCCACTGGGCAGAGAGCTGCTGGAGGCCAAGGGGGGGTCCTGGCCAGGGATGCTGGCTTCCCCCAGGAACTCCGACATGTTTTTGCGACGACGGCCTGGGGCCTGGCAGGGAGAGGTGGCCAAGGTCAGGCCCCAGCTCCATGGTTTCCAGGACCTCAGGCTAGCCTGGGAGGGGAGAGGGTCTCTGCACTCCTGCCCTGGGGTGCTAACTCCTGAGGCGCAGACGTACCTGGACTGTCCCCCCCACGTCCCCCCACCGCATCTTCAAGCACGTGGGGAAAAAGACGGTTAAACACACACACCCAGATGCACTTGCAAATACAGCTCCAAATGAGTCCCACAACACACACTTGCACATCCAGTCAGTGACACAGGCCCTCCTCTCTCTCACACACGTCTGCTGTGCCACACATGTACGTAAACAGACATGCACATACAAACACACACACTCCGATTCCCTGGGTACTAGAAGACTCAGAGATAAGACCTATCACCTCGAGATATGGTTAGATAAAAGGGGGATCCTCTATTCTCTCACAGTCAGCCCCGTTTTCCACAGGGGGAAGTTAAAGCTCCAAGAGGGGGCAGGGAAGGATCTGGGGTAACTTCCCCCCAGAAGAGAGACCAGCCCAGACCCCTTCCCACTCCCACCCCTGACATGGCTCCTGACCAAGATGTCGAGGCTCTCCCGGCGACTCTGGGGGTCCACACGCTCCAGGATGGGGAGCCCAGCCCCAGATGGCCGCAGGATTGGCAAACTCAGGGACTTGGAGTCTTTCACGCCCTGCTCCACTTTGCCCTCGTCCCCCGGCTTGGCTAGGGTGGCATGGAAGGGCAATGAGAGGTCCTCAGTGCCAGGTTTGGTAGAGGAGGGGCCTCAGTCCTCTCTCCCCTAAGGATCAGAACTAAGGCCTGGCTGCCCTACCCCCACAGCTCCGCCCTGCCAGCACCCGCCACCAGGGCCCAGCAGACACCTGTATGGTAATGAGTCTGCTCAGAGCCATGACCAATGAGAACATGAGCCTGGGGAGGGAAGGTGCCATCTCTAAGAGGCCCAGCCAGGCCCCAGCCTGCTGCCCGCCCTGCCTGCTGCTCACCTTTGACCCGCAGGTAGTGTCCTCCGAACCTGTAGGCCTCGAAGGTGAGGGACAAGGGCGTGTTGGACTGGTCCAGGTAGATATCCACTTTGCCCAGAGCAATGCCCTTCCTTTCAAACACTGGCAACAACACCTCCCTGCCCCCAGGACAGAGGGTGTGTGTATTAGAGAGGCAATCACAGGAGCCCCCACCCCAGCCACAGCCCCGGCTCCACCCACTTCCCAGCGGAAAAGGGAAGCACACACAGGCTCACACGCAGATGCACAGACACCTGCCCACAGAGGCTCACACAGCCCAGCACGCCATGCTCTCACACGGGCACGCGAGGGCAGGCCCATCACACACCTGCTCACACTTGAGCCTGGCCCTGCACACATGATGGGAATGCTCAGGTGCACGGCCCCTTACACTGGCGCACACAGCCACACCATCTGCCTGCAGGTGCAGACTCACCCACTCACAGGCCATCACACAGACAAACGCGGTCCTGACACAGGAAGCCACAGCCCCACCAAACCCTACCCCAGTGACTTCTTCTTCATGGCTGGCACAATCTCCGTCTCGATGTCCACATTCAGGTCAAATTTCAGGGTGAAGCACTCCTTGCTTGGGTCCTGGGAGGACACTGGTCTGCTAGCTTCTCCAGGGCTACCTCTTGTCCCCCACCCTCCTCACCCTACAGCCCTGGATGAGAACCCTAGCAGAGGAGTGAACGCCAGGGCTCTCTCAGCCCTCCTCCATCCCAGGAGGTCCTCAGAACTCCTCCCGCCCAAAGAGCTCCGGGCGCATCCCACAGTGAGGTGGACAGCTCTGGCTGCAGGCTAAGGCAGCGAAGCAGGGGCACACTCGCTCTAGACCTCATCCCTCATCCTGGAGTTCAGGGCAGGAAGGCCCAGCCTTGGGAATGGGAGAGGTGGAGCTATCTGGGAGTCCCCATCTGCTAGCCCTAAGGATGCCTTACATCTGTGTGTCTCCTCCTTGCTTTCTTCTTGGAGAGTTTCAGGCCTGTGCTCTTCCTATCACTGCAGTGAAGGCAGAGGTTGGAGGCACAGGCGGGCCCTTGCCGGGGTAGGAAGGAGTGGGGGCCTTGGCAGGCCAGGCCAGCTTGGGTTTGTGCGCCCTCTGGTGGCCAAGACAGGAGTCACACCCAGTGGTATCTAGTCTGGCATCTGATCCCAGACACCGTGGAGGTTGGCTCAGTCTGGGTGGCCTCCTCCAGGAATCAGGGCAGCTGAAGGGGTAGGGAGGCCTGCCAATCGGCCCTTCTGGGGAAGGCACTGAAGTGTCTAGTCCCAGGATCTCTTGGAACCCCCAAGGTACCCACTCTACCCACCTACCCCTCTCCTACCCTTTGCTGTCCATAGAGCTGTCCTCCTCCTCCTCCTCCAAATCCACTGCGGGGCAGGTGCGTGGGGGACATGACCGGGTGGACACATTCCGGGCAAGGACAGAGCCTGTGGAGAAAAGTGCAAGGGCAGTTGCACCTGCTCCCTCCCTGGCTTCCTGCTTGGCTCTCCCATGGGACCATCCCCAGAGAATCCATAGTCACTCCTGGGACCCCCAACAAAGTAGCTAGGGCCCAGCTCTGTAACTGGAGGGGCTCAATAACTGTTATGTACCATCCCCCAGGCCCAAAAGGACACAGGCGCCCCGAGATAACACCCTAGATGCTGGCCCACCCCTAAAACAAACACACCCATGGCCTCAGTTTACCCTTCTATAAAATAAGAGCACAAAGCCCTGCCTCTAGGACCATGGCAGGAAGAGACCAAAGTCTATGGCTCTTTCTTTCCACCTCCTCTCCCCCACTGCCGTGACCACATCTGAGTCCCAGGGGGCCCTAGCAGAGGGAAGAGTCCTTTTGTCCCTCTGATCAGCTGGGAAAGGAGATAAGGGGTTGGTATTTCTTGCCAGGCCTCAGTGCCTGTAAGTCAGCCCTGCACAGACAGTTGGCGAGGGCCAGGGTTGCAGGAGGGGTTTCTTGTTTCCTTCTACAAGTTCCTTCAGCCCACCCCATGCTGCCTTGGCTAGGCCAACAGCCTGGCTTTGAAGGCTGGCCCAGAAGTCATCTCCCATGAGGACAGTCAGAACTGGGAGGAAAGGAGGCCCAGGAGCTCCCATATGCCAGCACTGGAACAGGACCAGGGGCGGGGGCAGCTGTGGAGGTGAAACCCAACAAGAACAGCACAGCAACCAAAGAAACAGGCTGCTTCAAGCTGTGTGCTTTCCCCAACTTCTTCCCTTGCACTCAAAAACTTACAGAACAAAGGGAACTGCAACAATTCAGGTTTCCTTATTTACAGTCCATGCTGTCCTATCCTGGTTCCAAAAGTTATCAAAACACTATCTCCTGGGACCAGTAGTTAGCATAATGGCTATGCCACTGGGCTCCCATGTAGTCGACCATGGTTCAAGTCCCGGACCCGGTGGCTTAAACTCACGCCGGGCACGTGTGCGTACATGCCCAAGATCCCGAGAGGAGAATGGAGGAGAAGGGATTGCGGCATGGCCATTCCCCCTGGGGGGTGATTTCTCACTTTCTGTCTCTCTATCTCTGTCTGGCAAGATAGAGAGACGCACGTGCCCTATAGCAAAAACCTCTCTCAAAAAAAAAGAAAAAAAAAAAACACTGTCTCCCTAGAAAGGCACTTCAGAGCTGCCCTGGGATCTGCAGGGCAGGGCTGGCCCTTCCAGCACTCACCTTGCGGAGGCAGGTCAAAGCGCACGTGTCCGTCATAATGCATGGTGTTATGGAACTTGCTGTCACAGGCCTCGCAGAGGTTGAGAGGCCCCCGGCGGTGCAGCTGCTGGCAGTCTGTGTGGTGGCATACCTGTGGGGAAGGATAGGGCTGGGTCAGGCTGGGCTCCACAGGCAGTGACACCTGCTGCCCAGACCACGCAGTGCCCAGGCGGGGCTCCTGACTGCCTGCAAGGGCTGCCCCTCTTACCCAACCATCCATCCCCCGGGGCCCTATGTTCATGAATTCATTTGACACACATTTCCTAAGCACCTACTAGTGTGCATTCCTAGGGATGCAGCAAAAGCCAAGCCCTGCTTTGAAGGAGACTTCGAGTGAATAACCTCTTCCAAGGCACAGGCAGGAAGGGCTTCCCCAAATGAAGCCCGGGACTGCTATTCATTTTGGCCAGCTCAGTGTTAGAGCCTTGAGTTCTAGGAAGCCCCTCTGCTCTCTGCTGCTCAGGTGCCCTGCCCTTGGTTCTACAGCCCACAGGGGTTCTGAAGAGTGGCCCTACTGGGTCTTAAAAACACACGTGAAGGAGGACCAGCAGTTAGCATAATGGCTGTGTCGCTGGACTCCCATGTAGGCGACCAGGTTCGCGTACTAGACCCGGTGGCTTAAAACTCAAGCCAAGCGCATGTGCGTGTGTGCCCAAGATCCCAAGAGGAGAATGGAGGAGAAGGGACTGCAGCGTGGCCATCCCCCCCGAGGGGTGATTTCTCACTTTCTGTCTGTCTCTTTCTGTCTTTCTGGCAAGCGCACGCGCCCTGTAGCTAAAAACCTCTCCAAAAAAAGAAAAGCACACGTGAAGGAGTCATGGAGGAGTCAAAGTTGGGGTCGGCTCAGTGTCCACGGACTGTCACTTGGTGACCTGGGCCTGGACTTGCTGTATCACTCCGTCTATTCCCTCCCCATCTTCATGGACCAGTCTCATTCCCCTGCCCTCTAACTTCCCATGGTCCCCTCCTAACACTCCCGACTACTCTGCCTGCTACTTCTCCCAGGGCAACAGGAACCAGTAGCAGGAGACCCATAAGCTCCCACGACCAACTCCACATGTCACCTAACATAAAGCCTGTGCTCGTACCATACCCAGTCCCTCCCTAAATGGTTCCATTTTCTTTTCTCTGTTTTTACTTTTCTTTTCTTTTCTTTTTTTTTAAGGTTTTGCCATAGGGGGCATGTGCTTGCCCAAGAGGAATAGCAACAGCAAGAGGAAAAGTGAGAAATTAACCCCCCTGGGGGGTGTGTGTGACCATACTGTAATCCTTTCTCCTCCATTCTCCAAGTGGGATTTTGGACACTCATGCATAGGTGCCCAAGTGGTCTTCAAGCCACCCATGGGACTCAAACTACCATGTGGTGGGCCATGTGGGACTCTAGCATCTTAAGCACAATGCCCCCTGCTGGTTCCAAATGGTGTGTTTTCTTTTTTTTTTTTTTAGAGGTTTTTGCTATAGGGCCCTTGCGCTTGCCAGACAGAGAGAGACAGAGAGACAGAAAGCGAGAAATCACCCCCCAGGGGGGATGGCCACACCGCAATCCCTTCTCCTCTCAGGATTCTGGCCACGTATGCACACATCCCAGGGGTGAGTTTAAGCTACTGGGTCTGAGACTCGAACCGCGGTCGACTATGTGGGAGTCCAGCGACATAGCCGTTATGCTAACTGCTGGTCTCCCAAATGGTGTGTTTTCTTTAAGTAACAGGACTCACCCCTATGAGTAAGATAAAGCTTTCCCTCTAAGAACCAGCCTATACCTGTGGGATCCAAGAGGGCATAATAAACTCTGGAAGACCCCAAATCTCATCATAATAGCATTTACATGAAAAATAACACACCTATCAATGCAATAACAGCTTACAATCCCCAGGGAAACGACTGGAAATATCCTTACATGGGGAAAAAGGAAGTGGGTTTTGGAATTCCGGGAAGTCCCCACCTTTTCCTGAAAAAGCTTTGAATATTAGCTTTAATTTTTTTTTTAAGTTTTATTTTGTTATAGGGCATGCATGCTCACCAGAAAGAAAGAAAGTGAGAACTCACTCCGCAAGGGGGATGACTGTGCCGCAATCCCTTCTCTTCCATTCTCTTCTCGAGATTTTGGGCACAAGCATATACCCAGCATTTTACAAGCCACCAGGTTGTAAAAAAAAGTCAGTCCTGTGGGATCCAGCCATCTCAACCACCACGCTGCCTTAACAACCATGCCACCTGCTGGCCCCCACCCTGGCTACGTCAGACGCCTTAGCCTAAGATGGGTGACAAGCTGATGTGCAAACTCGGCTCCTGCTTCTCCATTCCTTGATCCTTGAATAAAGCTTGTGCCCTGACCCTCAGTTTAGGTTTTGTATGTGGTTCCACATCGAACAGCGAAAGAGCTCGTATTTGGGAGTAAATTAGAATTGGTAACACACCCACCTGCCCAGAGCTGTGGGGCTTTAAGTAAACTGCCCTGCTCCAGTCTGACACCAGCCCTTCCTTTATTCCTGCCTCACACCCTCCCTTTCTTTTTTTTTTTTTTGCTATAGGGCATATGCACTCACCAGGAAAAGCGAGACAGAGAGACAGAAAGCGAGAAATCATTCCCCAGGGAGGATGGCCACGTAGCAATCCCTCCTCCTCCAATCTTCTCTCGGGATCTTGGACATGCATGCACACACGCCCGGCATGAGTTTAAGCCACTGGGTCCGGGACTCGAACCACGGTCGACTACTTGGGAGTCCAACAACATAGCCATTACACTAACTGCTGGTCCCAACACCAGCCCTTCCTCAGGTCTGCCCCTGCGATGCAGGTATCAGGCTCAGCATTCTCACTCTCCACCAGATCATTCCCATCAGTATAAACCAACATGTTATTATTTTTTAACTTTCATTTTTAATTTTTTTTTAGAGGTTTTTGCTATAGGACACATGCACATGCCAGAAAGATAGAAAGCGAGAAACCATCCCCTGGGGGGATGGCCACACTACAATCCCTTCTCCATTCTCGTCTCGGGATCTTGGGCATGCACGCACACGCACCTGGCGTGAGTTTAAGCCACCAGGTCCGGGACTCAAACCACGGTCGACTACATGGGAGTCCAGCAACCTAGCCATTACACCAACTGCTGTTCCCTAATTTTTATTTTTTTAGAGAGATTTATGCTATAGGTGTGTGTACTCATCGAAAAGATAGAGACAGAGAGACAGAAAGTGAGAAATCACCCCCCAGGGGGATGGCCACGCCACAATCCCTCTCCATTCTCCTTTCAGAATTTTGGGCATGCACACACATGCATCCGCCGTGAGTGTCAAGCCGTGGGGTCCAGGACTTGAACCATGGTCGACAATCTGGGAGTCCAGCAAGGTAATCATTATGCCATCTGCTGGTTCCACCAACGTGTTATTATTTCTCCATTTTACAAAACCTGTCTTTTGACCTACCTTCGCTGTCAGGTACCACTCCATTTCTCTTCTTCCCCTTATAGTTAACCTCTGTAAAACCAATGTATACACTTTCCCCTCCAGCTCCCTCCAGCTCAGTTCAACTAATGGCAATTCCTTTTCCTTTTTAAGAATGATTTATGGGACCAGCAGGTGGCATAGTGGTAAGGTGCTGGACACTCCCACATGGTCAACCATGGTCGGATTTGGAGTCCTGGACCTGGTGGCCTGCTTTCTCTCTCTCTGTGTGCGTGTGTGTGTCTGTCTGGTCAAATTAAAATAAATGAGTCATTATTTTTTTTAAGAATGATTTATTTAATTTTATTTATTATTATTTTTTAATTTGACCATAGAGAGATAGAGTAACAGAGAAGGAAAGTGAGAAAGCAAGCTGCCAGGTCTAGGACCAGAACTGCTGTCAGCCATGTAAGAATCCAGTGCCCTAACCAATTCCTTCTAATTGCTAACTGTTATAGCTTGCATCCTGTTCTCATAAGAAACACATTAAGGGGCCAGCAGGTGGCATGGTGGTTAAGGGCGCTAGATTCTCACATGGCCGACCATGATTCGAGTCCCAGATCTGGCGGCCTCCTTTCTTGCTTTCCCTTGCTTTCTCTCTTTCTCTGGTCAAATTAAAATTTAAAAATAAATAAATATACAAATAAATAAAGTTAAAGAATAATTAAAGAAATACATTGGGGCTGGCAGGTGGCGTGGGGGTTAACTCCCACATGGCCAACCACGGTTCAAGTCCCAGACCTGGTGGCTTGCTTTCTCTCTCTCTCTGTTCCCCTCTGGTCAAATTAAATTAATTAATTAATTAAATAATTCTTTAAAAAAAAAAAAAAAAGGAATACATTAAACCGTGGGGCCAGCAGTTGGTATAGTGATTAAGGCATTGGACTCCCAAGTGGCCAGACATGGTTTGAATCTTGGACCTTGTGGCTTGAAAATCATGACTGGCATGTGTGCATGCATGCCCAAACTCTCAGGAGGAGAATGGAAGATAAGGGCCTATGGCATGGCCATCCCCCCTTAGGGGGGATTTCTCACCTTTCCTCTCACTGTCTTTCTCTCCAGCAAGCACACATGCCCTATGGTGAAGACAGAAAAAAAAAAGAGAGACACATTAAATCCTAATACCAGTGCCTCAAAACGTGACTTTATTCGGAAATAGAGTCGTTGCAGATATAACAAGTTGATTTGCTCATAATGGAGTATGTAATCAAGGGTACGGAGTATGGGAGGAGCATGACGGGTATCCACGTTAGAGAAGGGCCAGCCAGTGGCCTGCTGGGTAAGGTGGTTGAATCCCCCGTGGCTGACTGTACAGGACCCAGACGCTTGAAAAACATTGCAGACAAGTGTGTGTGTATGTGTCCCAAATCCCCAAATCCCCAAATGAAGAATGATAGAGAAGGGGTTGTGACGTGGCCATTTCCCACAGGGGGTGCTGTCTCAATTCCCTGCTTTCCTTCTCTTTGGCAAGTGCACGTGCCCTCTGGAAAAATCAGGAAACCAAAAAAAAAAAAAAGACGAGGAGGAGGCAACACAGAAATGGGACACAGAGGGAGAAGGCCATGTGACAACAGAGGTAGAGATTAGAGCGATATATCTACAAACCAAAGAACATCTGGGACTGCCAGAATTTAGAAGAGACAAGGAAAGAATACCCCCTACATCCTTGGGAGGGAGCATAGTCCCGCTGATAACCTGATTTCAGACTTCAGGGCTCCAGAACTGTGGGAAAATAAACCAGTGTGTTGTTCTAAAGCCAGTTGCTGTTCATTTGCTACGGTAGCCCAAGGAAACTAATACACTAGGTCAAAAGCTTAGGGTCACCCTTGACTCTGCTACACTCGCTCTGGTCAGTCAGAAGCCTGCTGGCTCCACCTTTTGAGTTTGTAGTCTCAATCGAGCCACGGCTCATCAGCTTCCCCCACACCCAGCCACACACACACAGACCCTGCCCATCTCCTCTCGGTTGGACAACTAGGGCCTCATACATGGCTGTCTTCCTCCCCCAGGCCCTGTCTATTCTCAATGGGCAGCCAGAGTGGTCCCTGTTCAAAGAGGAGTAACATTCAATGCAACCAAAACCCTCCAATGGGGCCACGCAGTGCAGCAGTAACCCAACTGGACCCACAGGGTGCGGTCCCAGGTTTGTGTCCTGGGCCCCTCTGTGTACACTGGGTATGTGTCTGTGCACATGATCCTGGCTGGCTAAGGCTAGGGATGGATCATGGCTTGGGACCATGGGGACACCTGTCTCTCTCTCATGGCAGAAATAAAGGTAAGAAACCAAGAAGCGGGACAGCAGGTAGCATGGCAGTTAAGGTGCTGGATTCCCACATGGCTGACCACAATTTGAGCACCAGTAGCTTGGAAATGACACCAGGCATGTGTGTATACATGCCCAAATCCCAAGAGGAGAATGGAGGAAAAGGGATTGCATCATGGCCATCTCCCTGGGGGATGATTTCTCACTTTCCCTCTCTCTGTCTCTCTCTGGGGAGTGTACATGACCTATGGCAAAAACCTAAAACCTCCCACAAACCTCCAATGCACCCATTTCACTCTGGATAAAAGCAAGTCCCCATACGGGACCTACCATCCTGCTCTCCCGTCATGGCTCCCTCGTCCACTGGCCTGAGACACTCCTCCCCAGGTGGTGAAATGCCTAGCTCCCTGCCTTCTCTCTCCTCCTGCAGCTCTTTACCTCTCAGTCACCTGCTCGCCCTTCTGCCCCCACTCTGCTCCCTTCCCACGGCCTGACAGACGGCGTCTTCTGCTTTGCCGTCTCCACACTGACTCACCCCGACCGACCACCGCCCTATCTCCAGCCCTAGTCATTCAAAACCATTTGTGTCACTTGTTAACTGGGGCAGCAGAGACACTGAAGAAGTTTTGGCTGGGGAGAGCCTGAGCAGGTATTTCCAAGATACGAGGATGGCCTGGGCAGCAGACAGCGCCCACAGGAAGGAGGGAGCAGGCTGGGAGTCTGGGCTGCATTTATAACACTGCTGTCATGTGCCTGAGGGCTGCACTGAGGGCGCCGCATACACCATTTCCTCTCATCCTACTAGGCAGGAGCTATTACTGCCCCTATTTTTAAAAATTATCTATTTATTATTGTTTTTTTCACATGAGTTTTGCCAGAGAGAGAGCAAGCCACCGGGTCCGAGACTCGAACCTCGGTCAACCATGTGGGGATTTCTGCACCTTAACCACCATGCCACCTGCTGGCCCCTACTGCCACTATTTTACACAAGAGGAAAGTGAGGTTCAGAAAGGTTAAGGAACTTGTCTGAGGTCACACAGCCAGTGGAACCAGGGCTTGAAGCCAGTGCGTGTGGTGCCAAATCCTGGGCTTTAACCACATTCACACTATCTTTTTATATATATATATTTTTAAAAGAATACCTTTTATTTTATTTTATTTTTAAAATTTGATCAGAGAGGGACAGAGTGAGAGGAAGGGAGAGAGAAAGAAACTGAGAAAGCAAGCCGCCAGGTCCAGGACTCAAACCATAGCAGGCCATGTGGGAGTCCAGCGCCCTTAAGCACCATGCCACCTGCTGGCTCCTCGCACTATCTCTTGGAGGTGTGAGAGAAGGGACAGGTGACTGGGGGGAAGAGGCTGGCCTTAGGTCAGCCTGAGGGCTAGGGAGACAGTTAGGAATCAATGGTAGTTTGACACCCCATCAGACAGAAGGGGGACCAGGGCAGACTGAGCAGGCCCACTGGCTCCAGGGGGCTCATTCTGTGGACTTGGATTCCTGATGGATGGCAGCGTGAACGCCAGGGACCTCCCCGCACTTCCCCGTCCTTCACGACTGGTCCTCAAGAGCGCTCTTCCACTGTATTGATGGGGCCTGCCACAGACGTTAGGGCACCACAGCGGCTGCCTGTCCTATCTTTTTTTGAGAGGCTTTTGCTTTAGGGCGTGTGCGCTGGCCAGAGAGACAGAAAGCAAGAAATCATCCCCCGGGAGGATGGCCATGCCACAATCCCTTCTCCTCCATTCTCCTCTGAGGATCTTGGGCACGCACGCACACACGCCCAGCGTGAGTTTAAGCCACCAAGTCTGGGACTCGAACCATGGTTGACTACATGGGAGTCCAGCAACATAGCCATTATGCTAACTGCTAGTCCCGTTTCTGTCTTATCTTAATCATCCAAGGTGAGGCCTCTACTCCCCCTCCCCCAGCACCTCAGGGTCCTGATGAGACAAAGGCCAGGCTTTGCAGGTTCTGGGACCTCAATCTGAGAATTAATCTGGGGAAAGAACCTGCCTACTTCGTTCCTCTTCTCAGGAGGCCTACAGTCTTAGCTCAGCAGCCCTCTTTGCCCAGCCTGAACAGGCTGGCAGAGCTAATCCCTCTTATCCTTCCTAACCCTGATAACTTTGGTTAGCCACCACCAGGTGGGGCTGCAGACTTCACCAGTTACCTGGGCCTGGCCTCACATGGGCAGCAGTTGGTGTAATGGCCATGTTGGACTCCCGTGTAATAGACCACAATTCAAGTCCCGGATTCGGTGGCTTAAATTCACGCCAGGCACGTGTGCATGTGTGCCCAAGATCCCAAGAGGAGAATGGAGGAGAAGGGATTGGAGGAGAAGGCATTGTGGCTTGGCCATTCCCCCTGGGGGGTGATTTCTGCTCTCTGTCTTTCTGGAGCACGCACCCTATAGCAAAAAAAAACTCTCCAAGAAGAAAAGAAAAAGGAGCCATACTAAGTGGTATGGGTCCTGAGGAGGGTCTCTGGGATCCCTTCAGTCCTGATTCTGTGCACAATCTTTTCGTTGTTGTTGTTAGAGAGCATGTGCACTCGTGTGTGTGTGTGTGTGTGTGTGTGTGTCTGTGTCTGTGTGTGTGTGTGTGTGTGTGTGTGT
>NW_006159616.1:17566792-17568939 GCF_000334495.1 Tupaia belangeri chinensis | reverse complement strand
ATCTTTTTTTTTTTTCTTTTAACTTTATTCGTTGTCATTATTTTGTTTATTTGTTTGTTGTTTATTTATTTTGAGGTTTACCAGAGAGAGAGAGAGAGAGAAAAGGAAAGTGAGAGAGCAGTCTGTCAGGTCTAGAACTTGAACCACGGTCAGCCATGTGGGAGTCCAACCATCTTAACCACCATGCCACCTGCCAGCCCCAAATTTCTTTCTTTTTTTAAAAAGAATTTTTTATTTTATTTTATTTTACCAGAGAGGGACAGAGTGAGAGCGAGAAAGAGAAAGAAGGGAAGTAAGAATTTAAGCCACCAGGTCTGGGACACAAACCGCGGTCCACTACATGGGAGTCCAGTGACATAGCCGTTATGCTAACTGCTGGTCGCACCTAGGATGTCTCTAAGCCTCCGAGTTTGGAACTTAAACCATGCAGTCAGCCCTGTGGGATCCAGCCATCTTACCCAGTATGCCACTGGCTGGACCCACAATTTTGCTTTTTTGTTTATTTTTTTTCCTGTTAATTTTGTGACTTAAGCTTGAGTGCTTAAGCTTGTCAGAGTTAGAGAGAGTGGAAAAGTGAGAAATCACCCCAAGGGGATGGTCATATAGCAATCCCTTCTCATCAGGATTTTAGGCACAAATACACATGTGCCCAGCATGGCTTTTTTTTTTTTCTTTTCTTTTCAAGAGATTTTTTAAAAGAATTACTTATTTAACTTTCTTTATTCATTTATTATTTTAATTTGACCAAAGAGAGCCACAAAGAGAAAGAAAATGAGAAAGCAAACCATCAGGTCCAGGACTTGAACTGTGGTCAGCCACATGGGAGTGTCCAGCGCTTAACTACCATGTCACTTGCTGGTCCCCTCAAGAGATTTTTTATATAAGGCACGTGCACTTGCTAGAGAGACAGAGAGACAGAAAGTGAGAAATCACCCCCAGGGGGATGACCATGCCACAATCTCTTCTCCATTCTCCTCTTGGGATTTCGGGCATGCATGCACACATGCCCAGCATGAGTTTCACGACACCAGGTCCAGGACTAGAACCATAGTCAACCATTTGGAGTCCAGTGACTAACCATTACACTATCTGCTGTCCCCAGTGTGTTTTACCTAGCTACCAGGTCTAGGACTCCACCAGGCAGTAGGTCATGTGGGATTCAACCACCTTAATCACCATGTCACTAGCTGAAGCCAATATACAGACAGATTTTACACCAAGATTCACTATGACAGATTCAGTATTTGACAAATACTTACTGAACACCTACGAGGCTGCCCTGAGACTGGAGACTAGTGTTCAGCACTTGAAGAACAGCCCACCTACCTGCCTGCTGCTGCTGCCTCCCAGCCACTGCTGCCAGAGCCCTGCCCAGCCCCTGGCTGTTTCCAACCCCTCAGCTGCTCCAGCACCTCAACTAAGGATACCCATGAGACCCACAGAGGCTGAAGCTGGGGTGGCCAGAGCCCCCTTATCAGCTGCTGCTCCCCAGCCCTCATGCTCCACTCCTAAAGCACGGTGACTCCTTCTCAAAGTCACTCAGGTTCTGCATGCAATCACTTCACCCTCCTGCTTGCCCCCTGAGGGCAGCAGCACCCCAGCCAGCTGAGAAGAGGCAGCAGGATCTAGCCGCCAAAGCTCCTGGGACTGGCCCACCCACAAAACAGCCAGGTCACACTGCACCTCCAAAGCTTTAGAAATAACAGAGGCGGCCCACTGGGGAAGCACGGTCAAAGCCAACCCAATGCAGATGAGGGCACCGGAAGTCAGTCTTGCCCCCTCCCACAAGGAGCTGGGCTCATGGCCGGAGAAACAGGCCAGTGTGGCAGGAGAAGGGGTATGGGCAGGGCCTGGGGAGGGGGGAAGGAGAGGGGAGGAGTGGCCCAGTGCGGGGCCCGAGACCCACAGGTGTGTCCGGAAACAGCCCCAGTCACAAAAGGCCAAGGGCTGCTGGGGTCACCCTAGCCCGTGGACTGGCCCTCAGGTCACGGGGGGTGGGGGGTGACAGTCACCCCTCTCAGAGTGGGGAGCCCGGGCAAGGGACTCGGCCGCCCTGGGCCCCACCCCCACTTTGCCGGCCACCGGGGCCCGCAGTGGCGCACACCCCAGCCCCAGCCTCCCGGCGCAGGACGGCCGCCGGGGGCCAG
>NW_006159616.1:17561521-17566627 GCF_000334495.1 Tupaia belangeri chinensis | reverse complement strand
GCCACCACCCAGCCCCCGGGCCCGTGCGCTCTGACCGCCCCCCTCTTGTGCAAATGTCCCGCACTCAAAGGGCCTCTCTGGACTAGCTCTCTCCCAGGGAGTGCCCCCAATGCTGGGGGCAGAGGAGCAAGGGGCGTAGGGGTGGAGGACAGCCCCCTGGGACTACGGAAGCCCCATCCCTGGCCTGGGACACCCAACCCTCGCCCAGCCGCCGGGTCGCCTGCTCAGCTCTTATCCCCGCCCCATCCCCAACGCAAACGCCCGGAGTTCCTCCCCACCCTGTCTCCAGAAAGGCACCTGAGTCTCCTCCCTTCATTCTGGAGGGCCCCGCCTCAGATCCTAATCCCCTTCCAAGGGGTCTCCCTGAATGCTGGGGACGCAAAAGGGGGGAGGTCCGGGCAATGACACATTCCACCTGGGATCCTGCTCTCAGGACCCACATCAGGCGATCAGAGGTCGTCCAGAACGTCAGCCCCGCCCACAGTCACCCCCCACCCGCGACCCGCACGCCTTCCCTCCCACTGCCCAGAGAGTAGTGGAGACAGTGAAGAGCACAGGCCAGTGAGGGCCACAGGAAGGTGGGCAGCTGAGATAGGTGAAGGGGAGGAGCTTCTGGCAGCTGGGTG
Source organism: Tupaia belangeri chinensis (assembly GCF_000334495.1). Classification (NCBI taxonomy): domain Eukaryota; kingdom Metazoa; phylum Chordata; class Mammalia; order Scandentia; family Tupaiidae; genus Tupaia; species Tupaia belangeri. The sequence goes on along the minus strand of NW_006159616.1, from coordinate 17,566,001 downwards.
CTGTGGGGCGTCAGGAAACTCACAGCCCAGTTGGCTTTCCCCCAGGTCCCTGCTGCTCTAAGTCCCCACTGCCCGCCCCAGGATGCTCAGCTGAGCCCCAGAAACCACTCACTCCGATGGGGATGCTAGGGTCCACACTGTGCGGCTGTCAAAATACCTTTACAAAATGCTCATTCCCTGGAAGGGGGGGGGACCTGGGATGGCATTCTTGGTACACTCATATCCAAGATGGCAAGGTGGCATGCTACCTGTCACCACCCCACCCCCCAGCACCTCCTCCAGCATCTGGTTTCCTGGGTAGAGCACACAGGAATGGGGGAGGGAGGGTTTCTCTGAGACAGGGCACAGGGGGGCAGCAGTTTATTAGGGGCTGGGAGGCTGTGGAGGGGGCTATTGTGCATGGCACCAGCAGATCTTCAGAAAACAAAATCTTCTCATCTTGCTAAGAATAAAATCCCACCTTGACCTGGTGCTCACCCTGCCTTCCTGCTGGTCTCACATGGGGGTCTACCCTCTGGTCTTCCTTCCATCCAACAGGTCACCAAGTTCATGGTCATGGCCTGGATTTCCAAGGGCTGGCACTAGGACCCAACTTAAAGGTTTCCTCCCCAAAGTGCCTTTACTCTCCTCTCAAAGTAAATAGCTGCTGGGCCAGCCAGGTGGCATGGCGGTTAAGGTGACTGGATACTGTGGAGAGTGTCTCCACAGGATAACATGGTCAACAGCCCAGTTCAAATCCCGGACCTGGTGGCTTGAAAAACATGCTAGGTGCATGTGCATGTGCCCAAAATCTCAGGAGGAAAATGGAGGAAGGAGTAGGGATTATGGTATGGCTGTACTCTTAGGAGGGAGCTTTCTCACTTACTTCTTTTTAAAATAATGACTTCTTTAATTTTATTTGTTATTATTATTTATTTTTAAAATTTGACCAAAGAGACAGAAAGAAAGAGAAGGGGGAAGTGAAAAAGCAAGCCACCAGGTTCGAGACTCGAACCACGGTAGGCCATATGGGAGTCCAACACCTTAACCACCATGCCACCTGCTGGCCCCCTCACTTACTTTCTCCCTGTCACTATCTCTCCAGAGAGTTCACAAGCCCTACAGCAAAATTTAAAAAATAAAATAGCCTCTCACTCTCCCATGCTCTCTCTCTCTCTCTCTTTTTTTTTTTGAGAGGTTTTTGTTATAGGGTGTGTGCGCTCGCCAGAAAGACAGAGAGAGACAGAGACAGAAAGTGAGAAATCATCCCCCAGAGGAGATGGCCACGCCGCAATCCCTTCTCCTTTCGGGATCTTGAGCACACACGCGTACCCAGTGTGAGTTTAAGCCACCAGGTCCAGGACTTGAACCGCAGTCGACTACATGGGAGTCCAGCGACATAGCCATTACGCTAACTGCTGGTCCCATCACCCTCCCACTCTCAATCCCCTTAAGTTGAATCATTTCCTTAACATTTATAACTACCTGAAATTACCTTTTTTTCAGTCACTTTATTGTAATTCTTCACCGCTAGAATGTCCTCTCCAGAAGCCAGGGGCCTTGGCTGTATCCTGTGTGCACAGAAGGCACTCAGGTATAGATTGGACCAATGAATGGATGGGCAGAGGATGGGTCTTCATGCCACAGAAGGACATGGGGGCAGGGAAGGTTTCAGCCAGGAGAGCCCTTCCTGCGGCAGATGGCCAAGGAGTCTTCCCCAATGCTGAACCAAAGGCTCTGTCCTCCTCCCAGCATCCATGACCTAGGGCCTGCTGGCTACAGGCAGGTAGGTTTCTGCCTGGGCTCCCTGCCTCTGCTGCTGCGCCAGGGCAGAAAGCCACCTTCAACTGAGCACTCCCAAGTGGGACATCTGTCCCAGGGGTTTGGGGCAGCAAATCCCATTCTGTCTTCTCAAAGATTCTAAGAAGAAACTGTTACTATCCCTATAAAATAGATAAAGAAACTAATGCTAGGAGAATCAAGGTCTGTTCCCAAAGTCACCGGCTGGCAAGTGGGATGCCCGTGCTTTGGACACTACTCCTACGCCTCAGGCTGGCCCCCTGGGGTAGGTACATGGCATCCTGTAAGTTTGGGCAGCGAGGACTTGAGGACAACCCTCTTGGGGACAGGGCAGATCCAAAGCCAGCTTGGGGGTTGGGATCCCACTGGCTTGGACTAACCAGATCTCATCAAGTGGAGACCACCAGGGCTGGGCTAGGGCAGGTCACTGGAGGTCTCCTGAGTGACTGCGTCTGGCCATCTCTGAGTCATGCTGCTGCCTGAGGACTCCAGCCAGGGAAGGGGCTGCTCCTTAGAGGGTCAGGGCACTGCTGCTTCAATGCCAAGACTTGTAGAGTCAGGAAACCTACAGAGTTGGGAGAAGAAAGGAACCCCTGGCCCCTGCACCAGGAGAGGAAGGGGGTCTCAGTAGGCTCCTGGATCCCACTGCCTCCTTAGAGCAGGGAGCTGAGCGGGCCCAAAAGGTCCCGGCCTCAGATTCCCTGGGAAGGGAGTCCCTCCCAAGCCCAGCCTCAGCTCCAGGCTCATGAGTCAGGGCCTGCTTGTTGAAACTGATACCCAGAAACCAGATGCTGAGGCTGATGAATAATGGAATCTCTAAGGCAGGACCCCCTCCTCCCCAAGATATTCTCCCCCCACACCACCTCCCTAGCCCCCCTGAAGTAGAAGGCATCCCTGCCCCACAATGAGCTGGGACTCCAGCCTGGTGTGGGTGGGAAAGGCTGCTCCCTGCCCAGGCGAGTTGCAGGCCTGGGGCACGATCTGGGGCTAGCTCCACACTGCCCACCTGACTGGGCTGGGACAAGAAGTCAGGGCTCCATTTCTGGAAGGATGCCTCTGCTCAGGGTCTATACCAGGGTTAAGCTCCCCTGGGGGGAGTTTGTTGGCCTCAAGGCCCCGCCTGCAACCTTGGAAATCCAGAGGGAGAGGCTGCATGCCTGGGCAGGCCAGTCAGGGCGGGGCAGCTCTGCCAGGCTGCTCTCCTCCCTTCCCCTAGGCCTGGGCCTCACCCTTTGTCTTTAGGGTTCCAAGGCCCACCTGGAGGCAGAACCTGTCCTAAAGCCCCCACCTGTGCTGGGCAGAAGGCAAGAGGACAGAAAACTGCACATGCCCAAAAGCTAGAGAGGCCCCTTCCTCCCCAGGGAGAGGCAAGAGGCTGAGACTCAGTGCTAGACAGAGGGAGGGGCTGCAGCCTGTGAGCTTCACCTCCCACCAGCCTCGCACAAATGCACCAGGCCCTGGAGTCCCAGGCCCTGGAGTCCCGGACCCCAGCGTCAGGCATCAGAGTAACTGGGCTCTGGCACCCTGTTCCCTTGGGCATGCACATAGAAAGCACCTGAGGAGGAATAGGGGAAGGAGCTCACTCCTGGTTCTGGGGCCCACCTGCCCCTGCTCTTCCACCACTGGGCTCAGATATCCCCCACTTGTGTAAAGAGGTCACTGGCCAGTTTTCTAGAACTTACTATCCTGGGATGGCTGTTAGGTCCAGCTGTTAGGCTGTTGAGTCCCTGGACTCTGACTAAGGGTCAGGCTAATAGTAAAATACCCACAGAGCCCTCCCAAACCTGAGGACGTTTGCTGAGGAATGTGGAGGACCCAGAAAACCCCTTTGGCTACCATTTCCTCTTCTTTCATCAAGGCAGACCAAAGCCTTTCTTGGGTTCATCAATGCTCCCCTTATTTCCAACCCCCAAGGGGGTGCCGGTCTCAGTCCAGACTGCCTGAGGCCAGCCTCTCGCGCCCCCTGCTGGCCGCGAGAGGCCTTTTCTGTCTGGGACCCACTCGGGCACTCCAAGATGCGGCAGGATCACCGAGCCTCCCAACTATCCCCGCCAAGGTACCTCTCGGATCTCCGGCCCCGCTAACATCCCACACACCAGGCCAGGATTCCAAAATTCCTCTCAACCATATCTCTGAAGCAATCCCACTCTATAGTTACTGGAATGAGGGCAGGGGCTTGACCCCCTCCCACTCTCCAGTGAGTGGAGGTAGAGCCAATGGGATCTCGATATTCACCCTCAGGCCTGGGACGCTAGACCCACCCTCCACTCCAGACGGTCCATTAACTCAGGGGAGTGTCTTGGCACCCAACCCCATCCCTGCCGGGAGCCCAGCTCTCACTTCCCAGTGAGACTCACCTAGGTACACAGGTCTCCTTCCCTGTGGCTGGAGCTCAAACTGCTAAAGCCCCAGAGAGTGTCAATGGTGTCGGGACGAGTCGTGGGGCAGCCTCTGTCGACTGTTCCTCCTCGGGGAGCCAGACGTAGGAGAATTACGGTAGGCCGCGTGGGCGCTACCACCTGGGAGGGCCGGGATGTACCATCTGCACGCATGGCTTAAAAGGGGAGGGGGAGGGTCCCTGCTAGAGCCAGGCGCCCAACCCCGCGGCGCAGGAGAGTTGACAGGAGCCCTGGCTGTGGCTTGAGATTAACCTAGGATCTGCCTAGGGGGAATGGGGTGGGGAATGTCACTGTCCTGGGGG
>NW_006159616.1:17552715-17560967 GCF_000334495.1 Tupaia belangeri chinensis | reverse complement strand
TGGGCGGGGGGGGGGACCCATTTCTCTACAGATCTCCTGTAGGTTCGAAGTCCATGGTCATTGACCTAGGCTTGATGGTAGCAGCTCGCCAGCTCTGAGGTTAGGATCTGCAACAGGAAACTGCCCAGGCCAGCAAGTGGAGTCCAAGGGGCCCGAAGGGCCCAGGATAGGGACCCCAGGCAAAACCGCCCTAGGAGTCGTCCCAAGGCAGGCTCTGTGGCTCCATTATGAATAGCAGGATTTTAAACAGCGCCCTCCGTGGTGCCCTAGAAACGACCTGCCTTTCTCTGAGACCCTCTATTTTTTCCTGGCCCATACCTGGCATAGCTGAAAACCATTCCATTTCATCCTGGCTGTTCCCAGCACCCTTGGCCTCCTAACACCACCTGCCCAATTTTGGAATAATTGCTCCCCTGACTGGGGTGGGAGAAGCGTGTGGAGATGCAGGGCGAGCCGAGGAGGCAAGCTACCTTCTCCAAGCACACTTCCTCTCTTCCCTCACTATGCACAGAGCTAGGAGGGGTGGGCCTCAGGTCCACTAGCATTTCCTGCACTTTGAAATTTCTATGCTACGGACCCTCTGGCCCTGACCAGGCCAGGACTTCCGGACAGCTAGCGCCCCCTCCTGGCAGAAGCTGCTCCCCCAGCAGCACTAGCTCCTTGAGCGGGGCCCTTAGGGCAGCTCCTCTTCTCTGCCCCTATTTGGTGGACCAAGCATCTCAGGCCTTCACCTCCTGCCCCTGAAATTACTTAGCCACAGCCCAGTAACTGCCCTTGCATTGCTTCTTTGCAGACAGGACCACCACCTGTCTAGCTGACAAGCATCTGAAGGGCCCAGTAACCTCCAAAGATCTCCCCAGCCTGGCCATTCCCAAAGGCACCCTGGTCTCCAGCCTCTTACCCCCAAGCAATGCCCAGGAGAATAGATGAGTCTCTCTCCCTAATTATTCACTACATCCTGCCCATTCTTTCTCCACAGGGATGGCAGATCCACCCCTTCCTCTCCAAGCGCAGTGCTGTCTGGCCCTCCCTCCCCTAGACACACGCACCCTGACTCATCTCGGCCACCTCACAGTCCATTGTTAAGCTGGAAGAGGACTCTGAGGTCATCAAGTCCACCCTGCACTCCACCTTGCAGGCCCCTCTTCATGTCCCTTTCTATCTCTGCTTGGATATGTCTGGGGATTTACACTACCTCTGTAGGTATACTGCCTATACGTCTGGGGAATAGCTCTGGCTGTGGGAAGTTCTTTCCTACAATGAACCAAACTCATCACTCTGGCAAGGCCCCTGGGAGCCACACAGAAAAACTCACCCTGCTTTCCTCCTGATGGCTCCTTAGAGGACAGGTAGACCTAGCCTGAGTCTGGGTCTCGCCTTGGTGGGTTGCTTCGCCAGCTCGCTTCTGATGCCTCATTTATGCAATCGAAATAGGGCAGTCCTGCTTGCACAGGGTGGGAGTGAGGGCATGCAGGATCCTGGCCTGATCTACAGTAGGCGCTGAATAAGTGGTGGCTGCTAAAATACATTTGCCTGAGTATTATGCTTCCAGGTTCCCATTTCCAGCATAGACAACTTCCTCCCACTCTTTTTTTTCCTGCTATTTTTTTTTTTTGGTTATAGTTTAATTTTGTTTACTTTTTATCTCTCTGGTGTGCACTCACCAGAGAGAGATAGAGGAAGAAGAAAAGTGGGAAATCACCCCCCAGCAGAAATGGCTACACCACAATCCCTTCTCCTCTTGGAATTTTGGGCATCCATGATTTTCAAGGCAGAGATCCAGGACTCAAACCATGCGATCTGTCATGTGGATCTAGTGCCTTAACCGTCATGCCACCTGCTGGCCCCTTCTTCTAATTTTGCCAGAAGACATGTGTACTTAAAGAGAGAGACACAGAGTGAAGGAGAGGGGAAAAGTGCTCCCTGATGGGGCATGGTCAGGCCGTGATCCATTCTCCATTTCTCCACCCTGTTGGGGTTTGTGGTGCATGTGTGTGCAACTCCCCTGGGGGGAGTCTGGTGTGTTTTTCATGCCAATGGGGTCAGGATTTGAACCATGTGGTCTGCCATGTGGGATCCAGCTCCCACAATCACTAGGCCATGGGTCCAGCTCACCATCTCCAAGTTGTTGGGGTTTTTTTTTTTAACCTTTTTTTGGGAGAGGTTTTTCCTATAGGGCACATGCACTCGCAAGAAAGACAGAGACAGAGAGACAGAAAGCGAGAAATCACCCCCCGGGGTGATGGCCACACCGCAATCCCTTCTCCTCCATTCTCCTCTCAGGATCTTGGGCAAACATGCACACGCGCCCGGCGTGAGTTTAAGCCACCAGGTCCAGGACTCAAACTGCGGTCGACTACATGGGAGTCCAGCAACATAGCCATTACGCTAACTGCTGGTCCTAATCTCCAAGTTTTTTATTCCCTCAAATGTGATGAACCTGGACCAGCTCTGTGGCCTGGTGGCTGAGGCAGCCAGATCCCACATGGCCAACCACACAGTTCAAGTCCCAGCCCCAAGGGCTTGGGAAACACACTGGATGCATGTGCATACGTGCCCAAAGTATGGAAAGGAAGGAGAGATGGAGAAGGAATTGTGGTGCGACTGTCCCCTAAGGGAACAGTCCTTCCCTCTTTCTGTGTCTCTCCAGCAAGTACATGTGCCTGCTACTGAGTCATCGGAAAAGTCATGACATACTGTTCTATGCGAAAATGTGAAACGATTTTTCCAATCACCCAATAACACAAAAAAGAAAAAGTGATCCTGCATGCCTTGTGGTCCAGCATGAGCCCCCCATCACCTCCTCTTTTGACTTGGAGTGCCCTGAGCAGACTTTAACCAGAATGCCTAGCAAGGAGCTAGGGAGTCCAGACACTGTCCTACAGCGACCACCATATCGTCATCCTGCCTGTCTCAACTGGCCTTTGGGAGAGAGATGACCAAACACTTCCTCCATCTCCCCACACTCTGAGCTCTCCCTGTCCTGGGAACACAAAGGGCATGTGACAAACATCTGTCCAGCTGAGCAGGTGCAGCGAGGACTGGGATTCAGCCAGGGAGGGCTCAGATCACAGGGAGAGTAGGGAGGGTACACCTGTAGTCTAGGGGGAGCTTATCTTCCCTACATGGTAAATAAGTTACATGATCTAGGGCCAGTCTGCGGCGTAATGGTTCCCACGTGGCCAACTGTGCAGCTTGAGTCCTGGACCAGAAGCTTGAAAATCACACTGAGTATGTATGTGCGCATGCCCAAAATCCAGACAGGAGAACGGAGAGAAAGGGAGAAGTGATTACAACATGGTCACCCGCCCCCCTTTCTTTCCCTCTCTCTGTTTCCAGCAAGCTCACATGTCCTGTAGTATTTTTCTTAAATTATTATAAAAAAGTACATGATTGGGCTCAGACAAGTGTCGCAATGTGCCCAGGTTGGACAGGAGTGGGCTTGACCCTGGAAGTCACAGGTGTGAGCCACACTACACATCTTCCTTCTAGGGAGGGGCAGGGACCCCACTTCTCTCCCAGGGGCTTTGGGTCACACAGTCCAGATCCCTCACCTGGACCTACAAGGTGCCCCTGTTCAGCCTGCCTCTTTCTCCCCCAACCCCCTTCTCCCTCTTCTCCTTGGCCTCATTTACTCCTTTTTATTTTTTTTTAAAGAATTATTTCCTTTATTTTATTTATCATTATTGTTATTTTTAATTTGACCAAAGTGAGACACTCAAAAAGAGGCAGTGAGAAAGCAAGCTGCCAATTCTAGGGCTTGAACCATGATCAGCCATGTGGGAGTCCAATGCCTTTAACCACCACACCACCTGCCGACCTCCTCATTTATTCTTTACACCACCCAACACCCCTCTCCTGCTCAGTCAGCTTTCCTCCATCTCAATACTCCTTAGTTCACAAGACTCTAGCCACCTCCTCCAGGAAGGCCATCCTGGTTATTCCATACCCCCATCTAAATTTCAGGGGCAGGAGGTAGAGTGGGGTGGTTGATTCATCTCAAAGCCCAGTACCCAGGAAAGCCTCACACAAAACCTCTAGTGTGGACCCAGAAGTGGAAGGGTCCTGTCCTGTTTAAAGCTGGCCCTACCCCAGAGTAACCTGGGGGACTAGTTGGGCAACCAAAATCTTCACTTCCATTTCCTCCTCCTGTCTACACAGCTGGGATGCCAGCTCTAGGGGGCATTCCCTCTGTTCCATGGAGATGTTCTGGGGCGTAGAACTGGGCCTGGCTCCAGCAGACTCTCAGAGTTCATCTGGCAAATGAATGAATGAAGTCATCTCCTTCAGCACACTAGCCACGAGTGGGGCATCCGAGTAGACGGCCCTCAGGCCAGGACGAGCTCTGCCCATCATACTGTGTGAGGCAGGCAAGCTCCTCCCCGTTTCCTTACCTTTCCGGCGGTAATAAGAAAGCTTTTCCCCTGAGGTGCTCAGGAGGATTCACTGAGACTGGCACAAAAGCATGTTCAGTGGGAACCAGCAGTTAGCGTAATGGCTATGTCGCTGGACTCCCACGTAGTCGACCGCGGTTTGTGTCCTGGACCCGGTGGCTTAGAACTCACGCCGGGCGCGCGTGTGTGCATGCCCAAGATCCCGAGAGGAGAATGGAGGAGAAGGGATTGCGGCGTGACCATCCCCCCTGGGGGGTGATTTCTTGCTTTCTGTCTCTATGTCTCTCTCTGTGTGTCTGGCGAGCGCACGTGCCCTATAATGAAAACCTCTCCAAAAAAAAAAAAAAAGCACGTTCAGTCAGTAACGGTAACTGTCAATGGTCAGCAATGACACCCTGCTCCTCTGTCATCACACTTGAGTGTCCCTCACCTTCTCTCACCTCCTGCCCCTGCACTTCTGTCTGTGGCAGTTCTCTCTTCCTGGAGCCCTCTGCCCTGCCTGTCCATGGTTTCACACCCTCCAGAGACCACCTGCCTAGGACATCCCCCTGCAGTCGTTCAAACATCTCCGTTTCCACAGTGAATCTGTGCCATTTGTTCCAAAAGAGGTCCTAGAAGCGGCAGGGCCCGGACTCCGCTTTGCAGGCTGGGTGACCCTCTGGCGCTGATGCCAATGTCAGCTATGCTGAGTCCTAGGCAGGCCAGGCCAGGCCAAGGCTGGGGTCTGGAGCCTGCAGAGGGCCCACGCCTGCTCTGAGACCATCTCTCTTCTCACAGTGCTCACCTCTATGCTGCCTGGGCCCTCTGACCCCTGCCCCTGCCCATGGCAGCATGGGGACTTGTCCTGGGAGCAGCTGCTCAGAGGAAGATAGGGACAGTGCGCCAGGTCAGACAGTGGCCCCAGAGTTTCGCAAGCTCCTGGCAGGATGTGTCAGGGGAGCTAAGGGCAGTTCGTTGCCAGGAGCCCCCATCTGGGGAAGAGGCAACCAGCCAAACCACCATCCGTGCCAGCAGATTGTATCTGACATCACAGCGGCCCCCTTGCCTGGTGACCACAGCAACTGGAGCTTCCCCCACCTCCTCCGCCCCCAGAACAGTCCTCCATGTTCCTTCTAACCATGGTCCTCCTGTGCAGAATGAATGTGCATGTGTCTGGGTGGAAGTGGGGGTGCAGGGGAGCTGGGGGGAGGGAAGGTGGCATTTTACATTTCCTGCAGCTGGCAGAGTAAGCTGCACAGTGGTTAAGAACACAGGCTCTGACATCACACAGACCTGGGGGCTGGGTTCAGACCCTAGTTCTCAGGCTGGCTGGTGGCGCAGAGGTAACGCAACGCTCTACGATGCTGGGCTCACCTGGGAAGGTCCCTTGTTTGCATCCCGAGGTCTCCCTGCATATGCCAGACACGCAAGCACAAGCCTATGACCCTGGCTGGCTGAGCCTGGGGATGGATCGTGGGGTGAGGACCTTGTTGGGATACCTCTCCAAATCTCTTTCTCTCATGGAAGATATAATTAAGCTAAACTTTAAAAAATCCAGGGCTGGCTCCATAGCCCAACTATAATGCACTGCTAAGAGAAGCCAGATCCCACATGGTTCAAATCCTCAACCCCGTCTGCTTAAACACACTGGACATGTGTGCAAGTACCCACACTCCAACAGGCTGGAGGGCTAGAGAACAGGCATTGTGGGGTGACCCGACTCTGGAGGGTGCTCATCCCACCCTCTGTCTCACTCTCACTCTCTGTGTGTTTGTGCACACACTCTATCATAAATAGAGCAAAAACATAAACAAAAATCCTATCTCTCCTGCCTCCTAGCGATGTATTCTCCAGTGAGACACTTCACCTCTTTGAGCCTCAGTTTCCTGATCTGTAAGTGGGAACAAGGGCAGAACCCATCCCAGCCAGTGAGTTCTCAGTGCCCGGGTCTGACAGGAAGTGATTCTATTGTCACTCAAATGCTTGCTGGGAGAGGACAACCTGCCCATCTCTCATGAGCTGTGGGTCTCAGCCAAGTCACAGCCTCTCCGAACCTTGGTGTCATCATCTGAAAAACGGGGTAATGATGCCTTCCCTGCAAAGTGGTCACGGGCAGAGCATAAAGCACAGAAGGTGTGTGGCATAGAACCGGCATGTCATAGACAGAAATGCCCAGCCAATTTTTTTTTTTTTTAGATTTTTCCCACAGAGTGCATGCACCCGCCACATAAGAGACAGAGAAAGTAAGAAATCACCCCCCAGAGGGGATGGCCATGCCACAGTCCCTTCTTCATTCTCCTCTCAGGATTTGGGGCATGCACACACACATGCCTGGTGTGTTTTTCAAGCCGCAAAGTCTAGGACTCAAACCGTGGAGTTGGCCACCGTGGGATCCAGTGCCTCAACCACCACGCTACCTGCTGGCCCCAGGCAGTATTTTCATTGTTATCTCTCTTCTGGACCCCTTTTTCTCTTCATGTTGTGTCCCACTACTGGCTCATGGGTCCTGGGATCCCCTTCTTCCTTCTGACATCCCCATGGCCATGGTCATGCTCATCAAGTCCAAAATGTCCCCAACCCATTTCCAGGCCTGAAGAGTGGCAGGTGTCACAGGAGAGTGCTGGTTGGGCACTGGGAGGGGACCTCGGGGAAACCACTTCTCCTTGCTAAGCCTTAGCTTCCTCATCTGTAACATGGGGCTGCAGCTCCGGCCACCTCTGGGCTGCTGTAAGGACCACAGTGCAGCAAAAGGTTTTGGGACACCCCTGCTCCCCTGTTCTTGCAGAACTCCCCCCTCTCCGCTGTCCCTGAGCCAGAGCCCCTTGCCTCCTAAACCAGCCATCCTGTGGCCCTCCTCTCCCCTGTACCCAGAGGACTCTGTGGCTCAACCAGCTACACTCTTGCCACAGTGCCGTGGATATCCTGTGCTTGACTGGGAGGGTAGAGCCGGGTCCCCTCCACCCCCTGCCCGCCCCCAGCCTCCCTACCTTGGCTGCCCGCCCCTTGTCCATGCAGGCGGGGTTCTGACAGAGCAGTCCCTTCTCCTCGGCCTGGCTCTGGTCGTCTGCAGAGGAGGAGCAGAGGGTATCAGTCAAGCAGGGGCATTTGGGTTCCCCTGGGCTCCAGTGGCCTCCTGACCAGAGGTTGGGTGGGGCAGTCTCCTCGGTCCTCCCTTCAAAGGAGGTCAGTGTCCCTTTCTCTTTCAAATGCCAACTTATCTGCAGGGATCTGTTTGCAGAGCCCTTTTCTTGCTGCACTTCCCCAGGGAAATTATCCAGATTCCACCAGGAGAGAACGTTTTTTTGGAAATAAGCTGTTCACTCCCTGGGTCCCACAGTGTGCAAGGGGGTGGTTTATAGTGATCTTCAGAGGCCCCAGATTTTCTGGGGGATCCCAGCAGAGAGGGGGAGGGGATAAGTGGCTCCAGACTGCCTGTTAACCCTGCCCTCCATTCCCCTTAGGGACAGACAACCTCCCTAAAGACCGGGTAACACCCCCTGTTGTCGATCTTTGACCCTGAATCTGGCCCCCCCTCAGCTGACTCTCTTCCTGAGGGCTGGGGAGCAGCAGCGGGAGGGGGCAGGGGAGCGGGCAAAAAGGCTGCCCCTGGCAAACTAGCACGATGCAGTGGGGAGAAGGGAGGGAAGCGGCCCCGACATGGGGACAGAGTTTGGGACCCCGTGGCCCTGAGCCAAAGCCAGCGTCCACTTCCCCGCTAGAGCAGGCCCTCTCGAGGATGGGGCGTGAAGCCCCCTCTCGCTAAAGAGAGGGAGTCGCCCGCGCTCTCCCGGGACCTCCCCTACCCACCGCGCGGCGGCCCTCCCTGCGCCCCCCAGGCTGCTCGGCAGCCGGCCTGCACCGAGGGGCCCAGGCGCCAGC
>NW_006159616.1:17519825-17552608 GCF_000334495.1 Tupaia belangeri chinensis | reverse complement strand
CGGCTAGTCCCCCACCTCCCTAGGGCCCGAAGCCCCGCCCGGGGCGAAAAGACGGGGTGCAACCTAGGTGTGATCCCTCCTCGCCCGACTCCCTGGGCTGGCTCAGCCCCTCAATTACAGAAAAGGACAAGGTTTTTGATGTGGTCTAGAGACAGCCTTTCGATCGCCTGGAGAGCGCGCATAAAGGCGGGTTAGCCACGCCGCGCCTTGTTCTGGTCTGGAAGGGGCAGTCTAGGGGAAAGCCGTCCCCATGCAGCTCCCCAGCACAGGAATGCAGATCAGGGCAGCCCCCTGAGCCCAGCTCCAACTCCTGCCCGGATCAGAATTGCTGTCCCGGTCAGGGCCATTAGCGTTTAAATGACCGCAGGGGAGGTTGACCGAGCTAGCAAAGGGTAAGGGCTCCATGAATGGGAGTGGGCTTGGTTGCTACTGTTGGTTTATTTTTCTCATTTGTGTTGGTTTGCATTTTAAAAACTTCATTGAAGTAAAAATGTGTACAAAAAAGTGCACCTGTCGCCAGGGCACAGCGCAAGACATTTTTCACAAAATAACCAGAACCAAGATCAAGAAGCAGAAAAACCTAGCTCCTCCAGCTTCCTACTGCTGCTCTGACTTTGAACTACATCCATTAGTTTTGCCTGGTCTTGTACTTTATGTAAATCAAGCAACACTTGGACAGCGTTTTAATGGTGATAAAACCCTTCACACTGGAGAAATGGAGCCCTGGAAGAATGGCTGAGACCCACCCCCAGGAGTTCAGCATGCCTTAGCCAGTCTCTTCACCCCATCCTACCCTGCACTTTGATGCCTGAAGGCTCTGGGGCCACAGGACCTGGGTATAAAAGATCCAGTTTCCAGTAGGCTGGGATCTCTCTCCCAGAGGGAGAGCGAGCTGCCCTGGTCCCTTCCCCCAGAGGCCTCTCAGCTAGAATAGGGTGCCTGCCTTCCTGTACTGATCCCTCATGTTGGCGGGGCCCAGGGACTCACATGGGACCAGAACCCAGTCCTACCCCAGGACGGTTGGCAGAGGGAACTGTGGTAGATCACAGATCAGCCTTTTGGAGGACGGTGCATCTTCAGTGCACTGGAAAGGGAGTCTTGGGGAAGAGACTGTCGGGGAACATCTGCCCACAGCACTCATGTAGCTCATCCTGAGGGCTCTGGGCAGAGAGGGAAGAAGCGCCCAGTATTTCTCGGTCTTCTCCAAGTGCAGGCATTGTCCAGTGTGTGGCTGGGAGTCCAGGGAAGAAGGGACCTGGGCCTGCCCACTGAACTCTCAGGCCTCACCCCACACAGTACTGATTTCCCTCTGGGAATCTGTTTGCTCTGCCGTCAGCAGTACCATGACGTCTATCCTGCCTATAGGCTGGGGGCAGAGGCTGCTGCAGTGGGAGATGGTTCTATGAGGACCCTGATGAGGTCCCACTGACCCCAGCCTCAGCTGGCCTGCTACTGCCAGCAGTAGCTGACTTTCGAGTGCAGCAGGGGTCAGGACCTTTGTCTACCATAACTTCCAACAGCCCCCTCCTCTGCATTCTGAGTTTGCACAGGGACCTGGAGTCCTCAGTCAGCTTTGGGGGAGTTTCCCATGCACCCCATCCGGGATGTCTCCATTTGAGCCAACAATATTGGCAATTGGCTTCAGGAAAGTTCCAGGTCTCTGGGTCTGGGGTCATGTACTGAAGCCCTTTGCCCCAAGACCTCTGGATTCTGGCTCCATGTTCTGCAAACCACCAGAGTCTAGAACTACCTTCCCAGATCTGGCTCTCGCCATGACTGCTCCAGGCCACAGCCACCAGAGGGCCAAATTGCCCCATAACTGCCCTGGGGTTGTCACCACTTGGGTTCTGAAATTCTTTGTTCTGATATGTCCCTAGAGTGCTAGGGTCTACCTGTCCGAACTCTCCAGCCTCTAACCCCCCACTTCCAGCTTGATCTGTTTCCTACACCCTACACTCCAGACTGGTTGTCCTAGCTCTCTCCGCTCTAAAGCTGCAACGTCTGAGACTCATGGGTGAAATCCTCTCTCCCAGAGACTGAAAAACACAGAAAACACTGTTGTGACCCTGGTAGCTTTCAGGGCCCAGAGAGGAGCCTCTGGGGTTGAGGCCAGATAGGGAGCTCATACATGGGGACAGGCAGTCACCACCACAGGCATACCGGAAGCTCCCTTCTAGGCAGTCAGCCTCATCTGGAGCCCTTGAGGAAAAGGGCCTAGTAAGGGGAACACATTGTACAGGTGATGTCACCCCCTGGGCACAGTTATGGGGTAGAAGTGGCCACCTCACCTCACTTAGCAGGTCAGATTGGCTTGCCTGAACGTATACGTTGAGACAGGTACTCCTACTAGGGCATGCAGCCCTGAGATCACGGATAGTCCGTCTGAGTGGGTAGGAAGCCCTAAGATTGTGGGGAGCAGGAACTAGGGGACCAGCAGAAGTAGCCAGTCAGTGGAGAGGATCCTACAGCAGAAAGGGAGGGGAGGAGGTGGCTTTGTGACAGTGAAGAAAGTCTAGGGGCCTGCTTTGTCTGCCTGCCCGTGGCTTTCTACAGGGGCCCTGCCTCTTGGTAGGAACACCCTCGCTTGGGTCAGTGTGAGCAGATGTCTGTTCATTGACCTTAGTAAGACCCCAGGCAAACCTGGAACCCCGAACTTACCCTGCCACCACCCCAGGGCCACAGACTGTCTCACTGGGTCTGAGACAGCCCCCTTAGCTCTTCTGGCTCTCATCATCCAGGAAAGCCAGGGCCCCTCAGCCAGGCAGACAGGCCCACTTGCCAGCTCGCTCCCACCCTTAGTCCCAGGATGCTACTCTGGCTTCTCCCCTAACACAATCTCTACCAGACCTGGCCGACGGGGCGCCTGGGCAGGAGCCTGCCGGCAGACATGTTTTGTTTGGCTGAGCAAAGTGTTTCAAAGGAATTCGAATTGGTTGCCAACTCTAAAAAGTCAGGAGATTTCACATAAAAATCCAGATTATTGGCTTCTTTTGACAAGCCAGAGGAGCCTGACAGCTCTAGACCCGTATTCCAGATGGCTCCAGTTCCAGAGTTGTGTCTGCCTCAGACCAGCCCAGACCTTTCCACCCTCCACAGTCCCCACCGCTCCCTATTGCCTCACACTACCCCCTCTCACTCAGCTACTCACAGCCTCCTTGTGGGGAGAACTGAGCTTCTGGTCCTGGCCTTCCTAATTCTGCTCCTTTGCCCTCCTGCAATGTCTTCCCCATTGCTGTCTGCTGACATCCTGGCCATTCTGTTCTTTCTTTCCTTAAAAAAAAAAAAAAAAAAACTATAGGGCCCATAGGGCCCATGCATTTTTCAGGGAGAGAGAGAGAGAGAGGGAAAGTGAGAAGGCACCACTCCTCCCCAGAGTGTGAGAGGGTGCCCATTACAATCTCTTCTCCATTCTCCTCTCGGGGTTTTGGCCCCAGCACTTACACATTCCCAGCATTGTTTCTCAAGCCACCAGGTCCAGGACTCGAACCACAGAGTTGGCCATGTGGGATCCAGCCACCCCAACCACCATGCCACTGGCTGGGCCCATCCTGCTCACTCTTCAATGCCCAGATTGATTGCTGCTACCTTCTGGAAGTCCTCCCTATTGCAACATATCAAACTCCCTGCTCGACTCCCACTGCCCTGGGACACACCTCTGAACTGACCTATCCTCTTCGACCTCTGTCTTCCCCACCAGAACACTTCAGAAACAACCAATGGCCACAGCTCTCACTTGCTGAACACTTGCTGGCATCTCCCTGCTTCCCACAGAGGGGCTCACTTCACCACCTAGCCCTGTGAGGTACTGTTGAACCCCACGCGGTTCTGGTGCTGTGGCTAGTGAGCATCTGTAGTTCGGCTATTCCAGATTGAGGTGTGCTGTACACGTCAACCTTAAAGACAGTGGGAAGGAGAGAATATAAAATATCCCGCTGGCCATTTTTCAGATTGATTCCATGTCAAAATGGTAATGTTTGGGGGCTGGCGGGCCGCGCGGTGGTTAAGATGCTGGACTCCCACATGGGCGACCGCAGTTTAAGTGCCGAACCCAGTGACTTGCTTTCTCACCTGGTCAAATTGAAGAAGAATAATAAATAAAATAAAATAAATAATTCTTTAAAAAAAAAAAGAAATGATAATGTTTGGAATATACTGGGTTAAATAAAATATTGGGTTGGTGGGAAAATCATTATGTATTTTTTCTATGTTTTTCTATGCAAAAATGCATCAACAGCTCAATATATTGCTAACATTAATTTCACCTGCTTGTTTTTAGTTTTTAGTTTATTTACTGTGGCTACTAGAACATTTAAAATAACATAAAGCCTATCAGACGGCAGTTGTCTAAACAACTGAGAGAGAGGTCCCCATTTCATAGAGTAGGAAACTGAGGTTTAGAGGGTAGAGTGATTTGTCCAAGGTCATGCTGCTAGTGAGTGAAGAGACTGGAACTGGAGGCTGTAAGATTCCAAGGCTGTGCTCCTAACCACCAGGTTACAGGGCCCCCGCGGTGCCTGCACACTTAGAGGTTTGGCAGACATGAATTGAAACCACTCTGTTTTCACACTCTCCAGGGGAACCCCTCATTTGTGGGCCCCCCACTACGATGAAGGTAGAGCTTCTACCAGTTCTCAAACCCTGCCATGGAAAGGATACCCCTCCCAGGAAGCAGCTGTGGCCTTGAATGCCCCCTCCCACGTGAACCCCGCCCTCCTGCGAGCCTGGCCATGCTTGGCAGCTGCTGCAGGCTCTGCGGGGGCTGCACGCCTCTGGCTGGGATGGCCTGGGGAAGGGCACGATTTGGCTCAGACCTGGCTAAAAGCCAGGGGCCATGTCCTAAGCAAATGGATACCCACCCCTCCCCAGACCGGACATCGGTCAGAGCATTGCAGGGTCCTTATCCAACTGCCATGGAGCATTTCAGGGTAGAGCAGCAGCATCCCCTAGAAACTGGGAGACCCCAATCATGGCCTGTCCACCCCCACCCCTCAGGCTCAGTAAGAAGAGGTGGGAGGACACATTCAGAATTCCTTCCTGGGGCCAGAGAAACTGTCCACACAGTTCCTGCCCACAGGCCTGGGGCCAGTCGGCCACTTCCTCTGGCTGAGGCCAATGTGGGTGCCTGCCCATCTGCCCACCCGTGGGCTTCCTCCTGAGGTTCCTCAGAGGAACCAAGAGTAGCTGAGGAAGGAACAGGGACTGGGCTGCAGAAATGGGTCTGAGATTCTGATTCCGGACAGTCACACTTTATGCAAGAGCCCCACCCCCATCACGGGACAGGGCTGGTGCCAGGGCCCAGCACCCACCCAGCATGGGTCTGGCCAAGGGCTGGCTGGAGGCAGAGGACAGAAACCACACAGACGGCTGTGTGCCCTGGCTCACCCACCCTGCCGCCTCGGCTCACCCCTGAGATCTGCTCATGCGCTGCTACCCAACACTGTGTGCCCGGGGGAGGGCTGGGGGGACTCACGTGAAAGCTTCACCAGAACAAAGGGGATAAAAGAATAGCCGTGCTCACTGCTGGGCATTAGCTCCCAGGAGCCAGGGCCTGAAGAACCTCCTCTAAATGTTAGCTGTAGAGCCAGCATGATCTGAGCTCCCCCAAGCTGGTGGCCGCCAGTCACTGGGGAACCCCAGAGGTGGGAGGGACAGGAAGCTTCACAGGGCTGCATCTGAGGGGTGAGGGCATCCCAGGCAGAGGTTCCAGCAGGAGGACTGAGCCTCTGCACGCTGCAACCAGCCCCACCTCCACCTAGGGGAGCGCAGGGCCTCCCTGGCTTGTGACTGGAGTGATCTCAGGTGAGTCTCCGGTCCTGTTGGGTCCTCCTCTACCTTACCTGCCTCAGATAGGCAGAAACCTGCCAGGTGAGGCAGGACACACAGATAAGATTCCCACAGCCACAGCACTGGCCTCCATGCCACCTGCCAGAGCTGTGAAGGTGCTGGGAGCTCTATGAGCCTAGGTAAGCACAGTGCCTGTCCCTCCCCTCCAGGTAGGCACATCCCCCCAGCCCTCATTCGCAGCAGCCAGGGGTCCTGTCTCCTGTCTGGGAGCAATACTTCCTCCCCCCACACATATTGGTCTAGGGGCTCCCCCCTGCCTCCTGTGGGTCTCCGGGCTAACCATCTTGTCCACCCACTCTGGCTGCCAGGATAAGCACAGAGAAGGGCCTAAACCAGGGAGGCATGTGCTCCTCTGTCTGTAGCCTGGGGGAGGCCAGAGCCTGGGCCTGAGGAAGAAGATAATGGAGAAGACCAAGCCCCCAGACCCAGCTGCCATGCAGCCTCATGCTGCTGTGAGCTGGTGATCAGCGCCCTGCGTGGCTTTAGCAGACCAGACCTGGGCTCTGTCACTGCACTGCAGCACCCGGACAGAATGGAGGCCCCAGCCTGAGGCCCCGCGCTGTCCGTACAAAGACCACATCATGTGAATATAACAGCCAGCCCAGCCCGCACCCTCTCCCTGCCATGCGCTGTTCAGAGAGCTCCGGCACTGCCTCACTGGGGCTCTGAGCCCCGCAATGCTCCACCTTCCTGACATCTCACCCCTGGGAGACAGCAGGGTCAGCCTCAAACACAGGCCATGGAGCTCGGTGTCCCCTGTGACCTTGTCCTGCCTCTCCATGGTTCAATCTGTCTGCGCTTCTGTTTCCTCGTCTGTAAAATGTGGATGACAGGAGAAATGACCCACATCCCATGGCCTGGAGCATGAACATTCCAGAAGGGCTCGTCCTACCACATGCCCCTGAGAAAACTCTGGGACCTAATCGTGGGGGTGGGGAGGGCAGAGTGAGAGCCCAGGTCTGAAGCCCAGCATGGGCCACTGCTGTCACTGGCCTCAAGGTGCTGCCCCAAGTCCAGCGTAGGGTCCATGCTGCCCAGGCTGGCCAGCCCTTGAGGAAGGACAGGCCTCCCGGGCTGTCCTCACTGTCCTCCTGCCCAGGTCCCTCTCCTCCACCTGCAGTGGCTCTCAGAAGGGGCTCAGGCCCCCACCATCCCAGAGGAAACAACCACAGCTGCACGTGCACGGTGAGCAGCCAGGGGGCGGTCAGGCAGGCCAGGCGTCAGAGTCCTCCCAGGAGGTGGCCCGCACCTACCCCCGAGGTCCTCGATGATGTCCAGGGTGGAACTCCAGGAGAAACGCTCCACGGCTCCCAGCTCCAGCTCAGCCAGGTCGCCAGGCAGGGCTTCCAGTTCATAGGCGCCCCGCTTTCTCCAGTAGAGAAACATGCTGAGGACTGAGGAGGGTGCCCTAGGAGGACTGTGCTCTCAGAGGCTGGGCAGCCCCAAGGGCCAGCCTGGAGGCAGCGGGTCCCAGGGTGCTGAGGGGCCACAGGGACCACAAGGGCTGGCCTCAGCCCGGCAAGCACGGCCTTCCCTGGGGAGGGGAGCATTCTGGGAGCGGCCGGGGGCTTTGGAGCTGACCAATGGCCAGGGCCAGGGCCCCACACAAAGCGCCTTTCTTCCCCTCCTACAGACATTTTACAAATTTCGCCTTCCCGGTCCCCTCCGAGCCCCCGCCGAGGAGATGGGCTGGCCGTCTGGGGACGGCAGAGGCCCGGAAAAGAGTGCAATTGTTTTGTGGTAGCTTTGCTAAGATAAGTTTTCAGAGGAGAAAAATGTGCTGCTCGAGAAGCAATTCCAGCTCCCCACCCCTGACCTCTGACCCTGATCCTCAGCCCCACTGGGCCCTCCAGGATTTTTCAATGAAGAATGGAAGTACATGTAGGGAGCCACGGGATGCCCCCTAAAGCAGTTTCCAGATCCTGCCTGGGTTCGCTCTAGGAAGCTCAAGGCATGTTCCCCAGCTCCACTGAGCCAAGGACTCGAGGAAGCTTCCAGAGGATCAGGGGGCAAGAACTGCCAGCTAGGTCTTACCCTCAGGCTGTCTATGAGGCTTGGGCTCTGCCATCTAGGCTCTCACTGAAGGTGCCTCCCCTCTCTGGGCTGGCCACACTTCCCCAGGCTGTCTACCCACCTCTCCCTCCTCAGACAACACTGCCAGCACCAGTGTGGAGCCATGCACAGAGCCCCGGGCTGAGCCCGTACAAAGCGCCTCCAACACTGTCAGAGCCACACTGCCCCCTGCATGGTGCGCATGAGGGCAGGTTGGTGGGACTGACTTCCACAAAAAGAGCCAAGAGTGGAATGAAAAACCAGCTATATAGGCTGGGAGATGAAAAGTCACTGATCAACTTATTCCAGAAAATTTTCAAGGACCCAGCAGTTAGCATGGTGGTTAAAGGTACTGGATTCCCACATGGCTGACTATGGTTTCAGTCCTGGACTTGGTGGCTTGCTTTCTTGCGTCCCTTTTCTCTCTCTCTGTCTCTGTCTGGTCAAATTAAAATAATAATAACAATAATAATAAGAAGAAATGGAATTAAATAAATAAATAATTCTTTTAAAAAAATTTTTTTGGGGGCAGTAGGTGGCATAGTGGTTAAGGCACTGCACTAGGGCCAGCTAGTGACAGAGCAATAACATGAGACTCTGCGATGCTGGGCCCACATGGGAAAGCCCTGGCTTCCCAAACTGAGGCCTTCCAGTGCACACCAGATGTGAACATCAGGCCCTGATCTGGACGGCTGATGCTGGCTGGTGCATCGCAGTGTGAAGACCTGTTGGGGATTTCTCTCTCTTACTCGTTCTCGCTCTCTCCTGGAAGAAACAAATAAGCAAACAAAAACAAAAACAGGGACCAGCAGTTGGCGTAATGGCTATGTAATTGGACTCCCATAGAGTCGGCCATAGTTTGAGTCCTGGACCTGGTAGCTTAAGCCCATGCCGGCTACGTGTGTGTGTGCCCAAGATCCCAATAGGAGAATGGAGGAGAAGGGATTGCAGGGTGGCCATCCCCCCTGGGGGGTGATTTCTCGCTTTCTGTCTCTCTCTGTCTTTCTGGTGAGTGCACACACTCTATAGCAAAAACTGCTCCAAAAAGAAACCAAAAATCAAAAAACAAAAAACCCAAAGGGACCAGCAGGTGGCATGGTGGTTAAGGCACTGGACTCTCACATGATTGACCACAGTTTGAATCCCGGATCTGGTGGCTTGCTTTCTTGTTTTATTTATTTATTTATTTTTCTCTCTCACTGGTGAGTGTGTATACTATATAGCAAGTTTAAAAAATAAATAATATGGGGCCAACAAGTGGTGTAATGGTTGAAGCACTGGACTCCCACATGGCTGACCATGGTTCAAGTCTCAGACCCAGCAGTTTGAAACAGGCCAGACACGTATGCAGGAAGTGCCCAAAATCCCAAGAGGGGAATGGAGGAGAAGGGACTGTAGTGTGGCCCCCTAGGGGGTGATTTCTTGCTTTCTGTCTGTCTCTGATTAGCAAACATACCCTAAAAGCAAAAAATCTATTAGAAAAATATTAAATTAAATTAATAATTCTTAGGGGGAAAAATAACAACTGTGGCAGCCCTCCCATGGAGACACTGCTGCATAACATCAAGTGACCTGTGACCCTGTCCAATCATTGTGGCTTTCTCCATGGAGGTACGTATTGTCTTCACAGCACAGATGAGGAAACTGAGGCTCGGAACTTGAATTGAACCCAGGACTCTCTGGCTTTAAAACCGTTTTGGGGGAGCTGGCCAGGCACCTTGGAGAGAAGGAGAGGCAATCGGAGGGCAGTGAGGAAATCTGGGCTTGAACAGGGCAAAGGGCACCGTGCAATGGGCCTCTCAGCCAGGCACTGCCATGTTACTGAGCCACCTCAGTCTGCCAGGACTAGGTGGGGGCAGAGTCAGGGCAGAGCTACACCACAACCCCCCATCCCCCGCACACCAGACCAGATGCCTGGTAACAGAGAGACACAGGGGAGCTGGCAGCAGAAGGCTGTTTTCCTGGGGGTGGTGGAGGGGTCACCCAGGGCTGTGCAGGGGGTGGGGATGACGGGGTGGCCATCCAGGCAGCCTACACACCCCCAGCTGAGGGCCAAGGTGCCAGGAGACGGCTCGAGTAATTCAAACCATATGCCTCCTGCCCGCCCACCCTCCTCCTCTGGCACAGGGCCAGGGAGGACAAACGCAGGCCCCGGTCCTTGATCACTGGCCCCACGTGGCCTGGGCCTGAGCCCGCAGAAGGTTGGGGCACCCCTGGCTTGTGTTCATGTGGCAAGTGACCAGCATGGGGGGGCCAGACTGAGGCTGGCTAGCGCCTGGCTAGCGCTCACCCCAGCAGAGGCCGGGGCACAGGCTAGGGGTGGTCCTAGCGCTGCTACACCTCCCATCTGGGCCAGAGGGAGCCACTCCTGGCTATGACTTCAGGACAGCCAGCTCCTGAGCAGCCCAGCCCGGGTGGAGCAAGGGTTCCCTCCCACCCTCAGCTTTGGGCTGAGCACAGGCACCTCTACCCCACTGTATGCACCCACCTGGAGAGGCCCCCCTCCCAGAAACTCTCCTGAGGACGCTGCTTGTGCTCAGGCCCCCAGAGCAGCTCTCCCCAAGTCTGCACCAGGGAGCCTGACCACACATGGGGCCACATCCCAGAGTTCTCTGTCCCCAGATGTGCTCCTGCCCCAGCCTTCCTGCCTTTGTCAGTCCTGCTTGGTGCCACCCCTCCAATGCCAAAGCAGAGTCTCCTATGCTCCTTCCACCTAAGACAGAGTCCCCCTCCCTGGCCTCATGTCCTGCCTTCACAAGCAGGGTGCAGGAGGCAGCCCAGTGGGCAGACAGGCCCCCTAGGCTGGTGGAAAAGCCCCGCTGTGAAGCAGCAGCTGGCCAAGGCAAGTGGACACACCTAGGCCTTGTCCTGGGGCCTGAGGGAAGCTAGAAAAGTACACCAGCTAGGGACCAGCAGTTAGCGTAATGGCTATGTCACTGGACTCCCATGTAGTCGACTGCGGTTTGAGTCCTGGACCTGGTGACTTAAACCTCACGCCGGGCTTGTGTGTATGCGTGCCCAAAATCCAGAGAGGAGAATGGAGGAGAAGGGATTGCGGCGTGGCCACTCCCCCAGGGAGTGATTTCTCCCTTTCTGTCTCTCTGTCTCTGGCGAGCACATGCGCCCTATGGCAAGGACCTCTGAAAAAAGAAAGAAAAAAAAAGTAGACCGGCTAGTGATGCTTCCTCCAAACCCAGGGTGGTGCTTCACCCCTTCTGAGGCAGCTGGGGAGGGAGCCTGGTCTGTCTGTATTCTGCTGTGTCCCCAGCCCAAGCAGGCACAGAGTTGTGACAACTACACTGACCTGAGCACTATGCATGTGCTGTGTCCTTTCATCCTCACGTCACCCACAAGGCAGGCCCTCCATCACCAGGACAGAGGTAGAGAAGCCCAGGCCAACTCGGGAAGTCATCCTGGCCAGAGCTGGGAAGCAGTGGCCATGCTGAACCCAAGTCATACTTCACTGCTGGACCACACTGCCCGTGAGCCCAGGGAAGGCCCTTCTCACCACCCTTCAGCCCTTCTTGCAGTCACCTCCTGATACAGACCAGGAGCCTGAGGCCCAGAGAGACGTAGGCAGCCCTGGGCGTGACCCCTTTCCCCACAGGCCCAGGCCTACCTCACAGAACTCAGTTCTCCAGGAGCCTCACAGCCTCTGACAGGAAGATCCGAGGGAGCCGGGAGAGCAAATGGCTCTTTCCTCCACTTGGGCTGCCTACTTGGGGATGGGAGCTGTGACCACAGGCAGGGAGACGCCCAAGCTTTGCCTCTTGACCCCCACCTCCAGCCCCTCCTGAACTCCAGGGAGCATCTACTGACCCAGGTCTGGGGCCAGGACAGGCAGAGGCACAGGGACCTTCAGACCAGGGCTGCTTCATCCAAACCCTGGCGAGGCCTGGGATGTAGGGAGGGGTTGAGTCCGCAAACCACAGCTGTTTCCTTGAGAGCAGAAGTGCCACGTGAGGGACTGGGCGAGGGGCCCCCTACAAGGTCCCGCTGAGTAAGGGGCCAAAAGAGGAAGAGGAGCAGGTGGCAGAAGCCAGCCTCGACCTTCACGCTGGCTGCCTCCCAGGAAGCCACAGCTAGCAGAGAGCCCTTAGACCTGGGTACCTTCCTAGTTCACAGGCTGTAGGGGCCCCAGCTCCCTGGAAGCAGCTCCCGCAGGGTAGGACTTGGTTCAGGGCTCTGCCTTTGCTTCTTTGGTTGGACAGCTCTCTCTCTCTCTTTTTTTTTTTTTTTTAGAGGGATTTTTGTTATAGGGCAGTGAGGGCACTGTGCTGGTCAGAAAGACAGAAAGCGGGAAGTCACCCGCCAAGGGCAATGGCTTTGCCGCAATCCCTTCTCTATTCTCCTCTTGGAATTTTGGGCATGCACGCACATGTACCCGGCATGAGTTTTAAGCTGCTGGGTCAACTCAAACTGCGGTCGACTATACCATTACACCATCTGTTTGTCTCAAACCTATTTTTTTAAGGATTATTTATTTTTATTTTATTTATTCATTCATTCATTTTAATTTGACCAGAGAGAGATGCAGAGAGAGAGAGAGAAAGCGAGAAAGCAAGCCACCAGGTCCGGAACTCAAACTATGGTCACCATGCGGGAGTGTCCAGCATCTCAACCATCACTCCACCTACTGGCCCCCAACCCCTTTTTTTTTTTTAACAATGCTTTTTTTGTTTGTTTGTTTTAAGTTTTTACAATAGGGCACGGCACGTATGTTCACTAGAGAGAGAAAAAGAGAGGGAAAGTGAGAAATCACCCTCTGGAGAGATGGCCACACCGCAATCCCTTCTCCTCCATTCTCCTCTGGGGATTTTGGGTACGCGTGCACGTGCACGCACATACACACACACCTGGTGTGAGTTTCAAGCTGCAGGTCCAAGATTTGAACCACAGTCAGCCATAAGGGAGTCCAGTGCCTTAATCATGATGCCACTGGCTGACCCCAACACTTTCTTTTTCATTTGTCAGAGGACACATGAGCTCATGGGGTGGGGGTGGGGTGGAGTGGAGAAAGTAAGAAAGCACACCCCTTGATGGGGTGGGTGGATGGCTACACTGCAATCTGTTATCCTCTATTTCTCCTTTGAGGATTTCAACACACACGTACATGTGCTCAGCATGTTTCTCAAGTCACCGGGTCCAAGACTTGAACTGTGAAGTCATGCAAGATCCAGCCACCTTAACCACCATACTACGGCTGGCCCAGCTACGATTCTTCCTGAAGTCTCAGATTCCACATCCATAGAATGGTGTATATATCTATATATCTCTATCTATAGTGGTGTCTGAGGAGGCCTGCCTGGACCTCAGGGCAGCATGTTCCAGTTGCAGGGTGGCCAGGAACAGAGTTGGCACTGCTGGAGCGTGCCCAGTGCCAGCTGCCTGCTCGCGTGAGAAGGAGCTCTGGCAGGCTGCGCTGTGGAGAGTGCTCCCCCTAGGGCTGCTGGAGCTGTTAGAAATTAAGACCTTGTTATGTAATTTGGTGAGAGCGCTGGGGTTGGCTCTAGCCACCCCTCAGGCTGTCTCAACCACCTCTGAGCCTTTGGCCAGGTCCCCCAACCCTGGGCCAGACCTCCAGCTGCAGGTAAAGAGAAGAATCCACCCCATCCTCTGGGGGTGGGTCGCAGGTCTTCTAGGACCAAGGCTGGCTGGTGACCCCTGGTGGGGGACCCGGGTGAAGTGGAGGGCAACCACCAGTCAGCAGGCTGAGCACCCAGTGTTGGCACCTCAGGGGATGAACAGCAGGGCCTGGTGGGGGCAGCACAGATCTCTCCCCTCCACACTAAACAATTCTAAAGGCCAGGTAAGTGGGCCTATAGCCTCAGTCCATCTGTGGGCCCATCAGTTTGGAAGATGCTGGTGGAAACCTGGACCACAGCCACCTGCCTCGAGCTGCCTGTCCCTGAGCCTCAACCAGGCCTCAGCTCCACTCTCTTGCCGCAAACGCCCTCCTCACAACCTGGCAGGCCAAGTTCTAGCCCCTGGCACAGCTGAGAGTGAACCAACCAGAGAGCAAGCTCCACTACTGAGAACCGCCATTATTCCTCATGCTTCCGTTTCCTACCGTTAAGTGTGAACAAGCCTATGAAGTCCCTAACGAGGACAATGACCTAAGACTAACTGTAGGGCCAGCAGGTAACATCATGGTTAGGGCAGCTGGAGCCCTGACTGCACAGTTTGAGCCCCAGACCTGGTGACCTGAAAAATAAACTGGGCACCAAAGGCCCCAGGAGAATAGAGGAGAAGAATTGTGGTGTGGTTATTTCCCCTGGGAGGGGGGTGCTGGCTTTCTCACTTTCCCTCTTTCTCTGTCTATCTCTTCCTGGTGAGCACACACGCCATATAGCTAGCCAAAGGGGAGGAAAAAAAGACTACCTATAATAAAGGACCCAGCCTAGAGTTGGCAAGCCTATGAGCAAGCATTTGAATGGGCTGGAGGTGAGCGCATTACCTCCCATGCCAGGGGTCTGAGAGGATCCCACACTCTTGTGCTCCCCAAACAGCCTTCCTCTAACCCTGGGGGCCCCAGGGACTGGGACTGAGGCATGTGAAATGAATTCAGGGACAGCAGGGTCAGGACCAAGCCAGGCTTCTCCACCCCTGGTGGACACTGCAGGGTGAGTGCATGCGGCATTTGCTGGCGGGAAGCCTCGTAGCAGGCACAGAAGAGGTCAGGTCCCTCTAACCTCAGCCAGGGTCTTTGCTGGTCTCTTCAGTGTGCTCATACTTGAATGCCTCTCTGCGTATTCCCTCAGAAAATGAGGTGGCGTGGTGATTAGGGCACTGGACACTCCCACATGGCCAACCATGGTTCGAATCCTGGACCTGGTGGCTTGCTTTCTCACTTTCTCTCTCTTTGGCTCTCTCTGGTAAAAAAAAAAAAATTAAATTAAATTAAATTAAATAATTCTTTAAAAAAAGAAAGAGAAAGAAAGAAAGAAGAAAGAAAGAAAGAAAATGAGGTTCCTGCTCAGCTAGGAACACATCTCAGTCCTATCTCCCAGCTCCTGGCTGAGCACACAGTAGGCACACTAACATCTGTCAAGTCCTTCTGTGTGCCAGGCCCTGGACTATAAGCCTTTGAGGTGGCATTCCCTGGAATCTGCCCAATGATCCTGCAATTGTACTAATATTACCCTCACTTTAGGGGGCCTGGAGACCTGCCCAGACCAGGTAGAGGTGGGTGTATCTGGGATTCACAAAGCGGAAGGCTGTTGTCAGGGTCTCTCCATTGCTCCCACACCACTGGCTGCTCCCTCTGGGGCCAGATATTCAAATCCCACATGCCTGTGGGGTCCTTCCCAGGCCCGGTCAATGACCCTTCCTGCCCAAGGCTGCTCAACACCCTAAGTCCAGAGGCCACACAAGCTCAGGTGGACTCTTCTTTTTACCTATGCAACCTGCTTGGAACCTGGCAGCGCTTCAGGCTTAGACCTACCTCTCAGACCTTGTAGCCCACTGGCCATGGGCTCAAGGAAGGTGGGCCCCTCCCTGGGTACTTCTAAGTGTGTGAGAGGGGCCAGAACAGCCAGACAACAGGCTCCTCAGACCCAGGAGTCTCCCCAAAGGCCAGGGATAGGAGGTCCAGTTGTCCAGAATTTGATCTGACCATCATCACCCACCCACACACCCATCCACCACTGCCTGGGGACAAGTGCAGCCTGGGCAGGGCTGGCCACGAATCAGCTGCCCACGCCATTCTGAGCTCTGCCTCCAGAATGTCTCTCAGCTCCATCAGTCCCTGCCCTGGCCTTTTCTGGCTCAGACTCAGGCCACTTCCGCCCAGCCTGGGCCACAGACTCCTTTCTTTCCCATCCAAGTCAGCCTCCACCACCAGCCCAGTGACTGAGGACAAATCCCAGCTCCATCTCCTGTTGACAATGTCACCTTGGATTCCTCCACTGTGCAGCAGGAATACTCACAGCATTACCCCCAGTGAATGCAGGGACTGAAAAAGTTAATCCAGAAGAAAAGAACAAACTTCACCCTCCACTTGTGACGGGGGCTCCATGAACATTGGCTAAGCATCCCAGCAAGAACAACAGGATGAAAATGTCAATACTTGGATTAAAAACCTGCTCTGTAGGGCCTAGCAAGTAATGTGGTAGTTAAGGCACTGAATTCTCACATGGCCAACCACAGCTAAAGTCCCAGAATCAGGCGTTTGAAAATCACACTGGGCACACATACGTGCATGCCCAAAGTCCTAAGAGGACAGTGGAAGAGAAGGGACTGCTGGGTGGCTGTCCCCCAGAGGGTGATTTCTGACTTTCAGTTTCTCTATCTCTCTCTGGCAAACATATGTATCCTGTGGCAAAAACCTTGCTCCCTACCAGCTGCAAAGCAAGGTCACATCCCATGGCATGGCCATTTAGATCCCAGGCCAGGACCCTGACCTGCCCTGCCCACTGCTTTCTAGTGAAATCAATGGCTCCTCCCACCAGCTAGAGTGGTCCTGGGGGACTCTTTCAGGTTGTCACACTGTACAACCTTCTCTCACTCTACCTAGACTGGAGCCCCTTGAAGGCATCTCCTGGCTTTGTTCTCCCCCTTGATTCGGGTGCCAGGGGAACTTTGGTTGACTTGAACTTCAATCAATACACAGTCAACTGTCTCATCCCAGATTGACTTCCTAATACCTCAAAGCTTGGTCCAGATGGGTTCTGCCTCTCCCTTGTGGGTAAAGATGGCAGGGCTCCCTGGTCCCTGAGAAGGCAGCCCATACACAGCCTGGGGACAGTCTCTGTTGGAGGAGCTTAAAGCAGGGCTAAGATCAGCACTGCCATCTGCCCCAGGTGCCCCATCAGCTAGGGTACCAGGGATTTCTTAGGCTGGGGTGGGGGAAAGAGGAAGGAATGGAGATCCATCTCCCCAAGACTGTATGGTTCAGGCAGGACAGCCACATCCTAGTCTCACTACCAGCCACTGGCCACCACAGATTAAAATCTGGCCAGCATACTGACAGAATGGCCCTTAAGGGCCAAGTCTATAAGGAACAAAGGCTTCTGGGCCAGGCTTCCTACCACAGAAAAGATGGCCCAGACTTTCAAGACAACTGGGATTTCAAAATATCTATCCCACTGTTGGAACACAAATCGTGTTGGTTGGAAACTATCTTTACTGTCCTCCTGGACATGCCCAACGGAGACCTGAGTTGCCTTGGGCAGGCCTTGTCTTCCTGTTGACCCTCAGAGGCCAAAGGCCCCTCCTTCCCTCAAGCCCAGCCTCCCGGGGTAGTTCCTGACCAGGGCATCTGCTGGGTCTTAGCCTATTTGGCATTACAGTAGATGCTGGTCCCTGTGGGACCTGCAGAGATTCTGCCTGAATCCTGCTCTTATTTATTTATTTATTTATTTAAGAATTGTTTTATTTAATATTATTTATTAATTCATTTTATTTTTATTTTAATTTTGCCAGAGAGAGACAGACAGAGAAAGACAGTGAGAAAGCAAACTGCCAGGTCTGGGACTTGAACCATGGTCAGCCATGTGGGAGCGTCCAGCACCCTAACCACCATGCCACCTACTGGTTCCCTTATTTATTTGTTTTTATAGAGAGACTTTTGCTATAGGGTGCGTGTGCTCTCCAGAGAGACAGAAAGTGAGAAATCACCCCCCAGGAGGATGGCTATGCTGCAATCCTTTCTCCATTCTCCTCTTGGGATTCTGGGCACACACACATGTGCCTGGTGTGAGTTTTAAGCTGCCAGGTCCAGGACTCAAACCTATGACTACATAGGAATCCAGCGACTTAACCATTACATCATCTACTGGTCCCAAGGATTCTGTTCATTTTATAAATCAAAAAAGAGAGAGGATTAAAATGGCTGTATGTGTATGTATTTGTGCATTGGTACATGATACTATTTTTAAGAATTTTCTTTTTGAGACCAGCAGTGAGCATAATGGCTATGTTGATGAACTCTCAGGTAGCTGACTGCGGTTCAAGTCCCGGACCTGGTGGCTTAAACTCACTCTGGGCGCCTGTGCCTGCATGCCCAAGATCCCGAGAGGAGAATGGAGAAGGGACTGCGGCATGGCCTTCCCCCCTCCTCTGAGGGGGTGATTTCTCGCTTTCTATCTCTCTGTCTCTCTCTGTCTTTCTGGCAAGCGCATGCACCCTATAGCAAAAACCTCTCAAAAAAAAAATAATAATAATTTTCTTTTTTGGGGAGGACAGCAGGTTGCATGGTTAAGGCACTTAACTCCCACATGGCCAGACATGGCTTGCTTTCTCTCTCTCTCTCTGTCTCTCTATGGTGAGTACATGTGACCTATGCAAATTAAATAATAATAATAATAATAAATTTTGGTGGACTAGCTGGCGAATGGTTATGTCACTGGACTCCCACGTAGTCAACCATGGTTCAAATCCCAGACCTGGCAGCTTGAAACTCACACAGAGTGCATGTGTGTGCATGCCCAAAATCCCAAGAGGAGAGTGGAGGGAGAGGGGGGTGATTTCTCATTTTCTGTCTCTGTCTCTCTCTGTGTCTCCAGTGAGTGCATGTGCCCTATAGCAAAAGATTCTCTCAAAGAAAAACTAACATTTTTAAAAATAATTTCCTTTTTTTTTTAAATTCACCACAGAGTACCTGTGCTCACCTAAAAGAGACAGAGGAAAGAAAAGTGAGAAAGCACCTCCTCATGGGGAATGATCATACTGCAATCCTTTCTCCTTCACCCTCCTCTTGGGATTTTAAGCACAAATACACATGCACCCAGTATGTTTTCCAATCCACCAAGTCTGGGACTCAAACTGTGTAGTCGGCCATGTGGGATCCAGCTGCTTTAACCTCTATGTCACCTGTTGGCCCCCTGACTTGAATTTTTTTAAAGAATTACTTAATTTTGGGAACCAGCAGTTAGCGTAATGGCTATGTCGCTGGACTCCCACGTAGTCGAACGTGGTTCGAGTCCCGGACCTGGTGGCTTAAAACTCACGCCAGGTGCACGTGTGTATGTTCCCAAGATCCCAAGAGGAAAATGGAGGAGAAGGGATTGCGGCTGGACCATCCTCCCTGGTGGTGGGGGGGTGATTTCTCGCTTTCTGTCTCTCTGTCTCTGTCTGTCTGGCGAGCGCCCACGCCCTATAGTGAAAACCTCTCAAAAAAAAAAAAAAAGAATTACTTAATTTTATTTATTAATTCATTTATTGATTGATTTTTATTGATTTATTTTTTTGGAGAGGTTTTTGCTATAGGGCGTGTACGCTCGCCAGACAGACAGAGAGAGACAGAGAGACAGAAAGCGAGAAATCACCCCCCAGGGGAGATGGCCACGCCGCAATCCCTTCTCCATTCTCCTCTCGGGATCCTGGGCACTCACGCACACGCGCCCGGCGTGAGTTGTAAGTCACCGGGTCCAGGACGCGAACCACGGTCGACTACGTGGGAGTCCAGCGACATAGCCATTACGCTAACTGCTGGTCCCCTCATTTATTTATTTTAATTTGACCAAAGAGAGACAGAGAATGAGGGAAAGTGAGAAAGCAAGTCACCAGGTCCGGGACTTAAACCATGATCAACCATGTGGTAATGTCCAGCACTTTAACCACCACGTCACCTGCTGCCCCCCTGCCCCTGACTTAGATCTTAAAGGGCTACAATCACAGAAGTGATTATGAGTGAAATGAAAGCTGAGGAACATGGGCAGTACTGGGGCAATGAGACTTTCTGACCCTGTTGGTGGCTCTAGGTTGACCACAGAAAGCCTGCCCTCTCTCATTAAGAGTCTAACAAACTTTAGTTTCTTGTACCTTAAAAACCACACCAAAGTTTTGAATGTTAACACCAGCTATGCAAAGAGATAATGTACTAAATACTTTAAACAGACCATGCAATGAGGACTCTGCTTACTACAAATGAAGAATTGGTAAATGAGGCCAACCTTTGGTTGGGACAACTAAAAGAGTTGGATAAAAACAGTTTTTAATAATTATTTATCTAATTTTATAAATTATTATTATTTTTTAATTTGACCAGAGAGACAGAGAAGGAAAGTGAGAAGGCAAGTCACCAGGTCCAGGATTCAAATCGTGGTCGACCGTGTGGGAGTCCAGCACCTGAACCACCATACCACCTGCTGGCCCCTAGATAAAAATTTTTAATTAAAATTTTTTTCTTCTTTTTTAGATTTTGGCCATAGAGTGCATGCACTCACCAGAGAGAGACACAGAGGGTCAGAAAGAGAAAAAGTGAGAAATTGCCCTCCAGAGGCAATCCTTTCTCCTCCATTTTCCTCTCAGGATTTTGGGCACACAAACACATGCTTCCAGCATGATTTTCAAGCTACCAGTCCAGGACTTGAACCTTAGTCAGCCATGTGGGAGTCTAGGACCTGTCTGGTGGATTTTCAAGCCACTGGGTCCAGGACTTCAAGCACAGTCAGTCATGTGGGAATTCAGTGCCTAAATCACCACGTCACCTTCTGACCCCAACTTTACTTTTAATATGCTTAAGGGGTTAGAGGAGCAAAGCTCAAAGTCTAGGGAGCCTGAAGCCTTGAGTATGGATTAAGGTCATCTGAGAGCAGTACTGTCTCCAAGCATATGGCAGAAACATGGAAATCCTCTACCATCCTAGGCCACATCACAGGCAAACATTCTAAAATTCGATATCAAACAAACAATACTGAACAGACAGTGAAAAAATAACTAGGCACACAAGCAAATAAATCTTCATGACTGAAAACTAACATAAACCATGACAACAAAATTAGGTCTGGAAAAACTTGCGATACCAAAATTATCAGATACAAGTTAAAGCATTACTTCACCTGATTTCCATGATAACCTTGGGTGACAGACACTATTATTAGCTCTACTTTATTTTATTTTTTAAAAGGATTATTTTATATATTTATTCATTTATTTATTTATTTTAATTTGACTGGGGGGTGGGGTAGAGCAAGAGAGAGAAAGAGAGAGAAAGTGAGAAAGCAAACTGTCAGGTCTGGGACTGAAACCCGCGGTCGGCCATGTGGGAGTCCAGTGCTCTTAACCACTGTGCCACCTGCCAGCCTCAATTAGCTAAACTTTAAAGATAATAAATTCAAAGTTCAGGGACCAGCAGTTAGTGTAATGGCTATGTCGCTGGACTCCAACATAGTCTACCGCGGTTCTCGTGCCAGAACCGGTGGCTTAAAACTCACGCCGGGCGTGTGTGTGTGCATGCCCAAGATCCCGAGAGGAGAATGGAGGAGAAGGGATTGCGGCATGGCCATCCCCCCTGGGGGGTGATTTCTCACTTTTCTGTCTCTTTGTCTCTCTCTGTCTGTCTGGCGAGCGCACACGCCCTATAGCTAAAAAAAAAAACCCTCTTAAAAAAAAAGAAAGAAATGAATTCAAAGTTCAGAAAATTAGAATGTTTTGCCTAAATTCACGTAGCTAATAAGTAGGGAGGCTGTGATTTACAGACATCTGTTGTCTCTATAATCTATGCCATTAAAAATTTACTATAGGGGCCAGCAAAGTGGCATAGTGGTTAAGACAGCTGGATCCCACATAGACAACTGTATAGTTCAATTCTTAGACCAAAACACACTGAGTGCGTATGTGTGCATGCCCTTAATCTCGAGAGGAGAATAGGGAGAAGGGCTTGCAGTGTGATCATTACCCCCAGAGGCCATGCCACAATCCCTTCTCCACACTCTCCTCTCAGGATTTTGAGCACATGCACACATGTGCCCAACGTGAGTTTTAAGCTGCCAGGTCCAGGACTTGAACCTCAGTCGACTACTTGGGAATCTAGCAACATAACCATTATGCCGTTTGCTGGTCCAAAATAATTTTTAAAAATTATTTATTTAATTCCATTTGCTGTTGTTATTATTTTTTTTTTCAATTGGAACAGAGAGAGACAGAGAGAGAGGAAGGAAAAGCAAGCCACCAGCTCCAGGACTCAAACTGTGGTCGGCCATATGGGAATTCAGAGCCTTTAACCACCATGCCACTTGCTGGCCTTCCAAATAATTCTTTTTTAAAAAAATTAAATGTCCGTTTTCCGGTTGCAGAGTCGCGGGGTGAGGTTCTCTTTTCTGCGCCCGCAGCCTTGCTAGATTCTAAGGGTCTTCTGCAGTCTACGCAGATCTTTGGTCGCAGGAAGACAGCCACAGCCATGGCGCACTGCAAATGCGGCAACGGCCTTATCAGGGTGAACCGGTGGCCCCTGGAAATGATCGAGTCGCGCTCGCTGCAGTATAAGCTACCGGAACCTGTTCTGCTTCTGGGCAAGTTGCGGTTTGCTGGTGTGGACATCCGTGTCCTGTAAATAGAGGTGGCCATGTGGCCCAGACTTATGCTATCCTCAGCCCATCTCCAAAACCTGGTGGCCTACTACCAGAAACATGTGGGCGAGGCTTCCTGTGAATCCAAAAAGTTTGGAGGCCCTGGTGCTTGTGCTTGCTACCAGAAATCCTATCAATAAGAACTATCAACAAGGATTGGAGTTCATCCTTATAATAAACAATGGCTGTTTTTTTTTTTTTTTTAAAGATGTATCCAAATTAAAAAAAAATAAAAAATTGGGCCAGCAGGTGGCATAGAGGTTAAGGCAGCTGAATCCCACAGGGTCTACTGTGCAGTTTCAAGGTCCAGTCTTGGACCCTGCAGCTTAAACATCACATTTGTGGGGCTGGCAGGTGGCATGGTCGTTAGGGGTGCTAGACTCCCACATGGCTGACTGTGTTTTTAGTCCTAAACCTGATGACTTGCTTTCTAACTCTCCTCGGGGCTCTCTCTCTCTCACTCTATCCCTCTGTGGTCAAATCTAAATAAATAAATAAATAGATAGATAGATAGATAGATAAAGTCAAGTAAATTCTTTTTAAAAAAAATCACATTTAGGGGACCACTGGTGGTGTGGTGGTTAAGGGCACTGTAGCTGACCATGGTTCAAGTCCTGAACTTGGAAGCTCACTTTCTCACTTTTTCTCTCTCTGGAAATATTAAAAAATAATAATAATAAATAAAATTCAATAAAATAATTGTTTTATTTTTGTTTATTATTCATTTAATTTTTATTTACTCATTCATTTATTTTAATTTGACCAGTATAGGACACATGCACTCACAGAAAGAAAGGGAAAGTGAGAAAGCAAGCTACCAGGCCTGGGACTTGAACCGTGGTCGCCCATGTGGACACGTCCAGCACCTTAACCACCATGCTACCTGCTGCTCCCCAAAAAATAATTCTTAAAAAAATCACATTTGGCGGACATCCTACAAGATACTTTAAAATATGTATGATATCGTTGTCGACTTCAGTTTTAGTCCCAGACCCAGTGGGTTAAACTCAGGCCAGTAGCGTGTGCGTGCCCAAAAGCCAAAGAGGAGAATGGAGGAGAAGGGATTACAGCATGGCCATCCCCCCTGGGGGCTGATTTCTCTCTTTCTGTCTCGCTGTCTCTCTGTCTTTCTGGCAAGTGCACGTGCCCTATAGCAAAAACCTCTCCAAAAAAAAAAATCACATTTGGGACCAGCAGGTGGCGAGGCTTGCTTTTTCACTTCTCTCTCACTGTGTATCTCTCCCTACCAAATTAAAAATAAATGAATGAAAATGAAAGAGGAAAAAAATAAATTAAATAAATGAATGAGGGACCAGCAAGTGGTATGGTGTTTAAGGTGCTGGACATTCCCACATGGCCCACCACGGTTCAAGTCTTGGACCCAGCAGCTTGCTTTCTCACTTTCCCCCTTTCTCTCTCTGTGTCTCTCTGGTCAAACTAAAAGTAAATTAATGAAAAAATAATTTTGAAAAAAAAAAAAGAATGAATAAATAAAATTAAATAAATAATTCCTTTTTTGATAAAAGCACATTTGGAGGCCAGGTGGATTGATGGCTAAAGCACTGGACTCCCATATTGTCAGACATGGTGAGAGTCCTGGACCTGGCAACTTGCTTTCTCTCTCTTTTTCTCTGTCTCTCTTTGGTCAAATTAAATAATAATAATAATAAATAAAATTAAATGAATAGTTCTATTTAAAATTTCAAAAAACCCACACTTTTAAAAATAAATCATGGGACCAGGATTTGGCGTAATGGCTATGTCGCTGGACTCCCATCTAGTCAACCATGGTTCGAGTCCCGGACCCAGTGGCTTAAACTCACACCGGCTGCATGTGCATGTGTGCCTAAGATCCCAAGAGGAGAATGGAGGAGAAGGGATTGCGGCGTGGCCATCCCCCCCTTGGGGGTGATTTCTCACTTTCTATCTCTCTGTCTTTCTGGCAAGTGCACAAGCCCTATAGTAAAAACCTCACCAAAAAAAAGAAAAGAAAATCTAGGCCAAGTGGTATGATGGTTAAGGGCTCAGGATTCCCACATGGCTGATTGCAGTTCAAGTCCCAGACCTGGTGGCTTGCTTTCTCGCTTTCTCTCTCTAGTCAAATTAAAATAATAATAATAAATATAATAACAAATGGAATTAATTAAATAAATAAATCTTAAAAAGAAAAAGATCTGGGACCAACTGTTAGCATAATGGCTATGTCGTTGAACTCCCACGCAGTTGACCGTGGTTAGAGTCCCAGACCCAGTGGCTTAAACTCACGCCAGGCGGGTGTGCGTGTGTGCCCAAGATCCTGAGAGGAGAATGGAGTAGAAGGGATTGCGGTGTGACCATTCCCCCGGGGGGAGATTTCTCGCTTTCTGTCTCTCTGTCTCTCTCTGTCTTTCTGGCGAGTGCCCTATAGGAAAAACCTCTTATAAAAAAGGAAAAGAAGATCACATTGGGTGTGTGTGTGTGCCCAAAATCCCAAGAAGAAACTGGTGGACAAGAGATTGCAGCATGGTCGACTACATGGGAGTCCGGCAACATAGCCATTACGCTAACTGCTGGTCCCTATTTATTTATTTTAATTTGACCAGAGGGGACAGAGAGAGAGCGAGCGAGAAAGGAAGCTGCAGGTCTGGGACACTCACTGTCAGCCACGTGGGAGTGCTGCACCCTCAACCACCACACCACCTGCTGGCCCCTATTATTACTATGCTTTTAATTTGACCAGAGAAAGACAGAAAGAGAGAAAGAGGGAAAGTGAGAAGGCAAGTTGCCAGGTCCAGGACTCAAATTGCAGTTGACTATGTGAGAGTCCAGCTCCCCAACCACCATACCACCTAATGGCCTCCTTTTTTATTTTATTTTTTTAAGAAAGATTTTTGATATAGGATGTGTGCACTCACTGGAGAGACAGAGAGCCAGAGAGCAAGAAATCACTCTCCAAGGGGGATGACCATGTTGTAATCCCTCCTCCCCCATTCTCCTCTTGGATTTTTAGCATGCTTGCACACGTGCCTGGCATTAGGTTTTAAGCCACTGGATGTGGGACTTGAACCATGTTCAACTATATGGAAGTCCAGCCACATAACCATGATGCCATTTGCTGGTCCAAATAAATTATTATTTTTTTAAAAGAATTACTACCATGGGACCATCAGTTAGAGTAATGGCTATGTTGTTGGACTCCCATGTAGTCAACCGTGGTTCAAGTCCCGGACCCGGTGGCTTAAACTCACGCCAGGTGTGTGTGCGTGCATGCCCAAGATCCTGAGAGGAGAAAGGAGGAGAAAGGATTGTGGTGTGGCCATCCCCCCTGGGTGGGGGGTGATTTCTCGCTTTCTGTCTCTCTCTGTCTTTCGGGCGAGTACACGTGCACTATTGCAAAAAAAAAAAAAAAGGAATTATTACCTTTATTTTATTTGTCATTATTGTCATTTTTTTCTATTTGACCATAGCAAGACAGAGCGAGAGAGATAGAAAGCAAGAAAGCAAACTGCCACGTTCAGGGCTCGAACTGTAGTCAGCCATGTGGAAGTCCTGTGCACCAAACCACTTGCTGTCCCCATAAATAAATAACCTTTTTAAATAAAAAAGAATAAAGTATATTTTTATGTTATGACATTTAAAAATTATTTTAATTAATTTTATTTATTAAAAAAAGTTTCTACTATATGGCATGTGCACTCACCAGAGAGACAGAGAGAGAGAAAGTGTGAAATTAATCCCCAGGAGGGATGGCCGTGCCTCATTTTTTTTTGAGAGGTTTTTGCTATAGGGCGCGTGCGCTCACCAGAAAGACAGAGATAGAAAGCAAGAAAACAACTCCCAGGGGGGATGGCTATGCCGCAATCCCTTCTCCTCCATTCTCTCAGGATCCTGGGCACGCACACACATGCACCCAGCTTGAGTTTAAGCCACTGAGTCTAGGACTCGAACCACAGTCAACTACGTGGGAGTTCAGCGACATAGCCATTATGCTCACAGCTGGTCCCGGCAAGCCACCAGTTTCAAGACTCAAACCAAGGTCAGCTATGTGGAAGTCCAGTGCCTTAACTACCATGCCACCTGCTGACCCCTTAAGAGCATTTTCTAAAATGTCTAAAATATAGGGAACCAGCAGTTAGCGTAATGGCTATGTCGCTGGACTCCCACATAGTTGACGGCGGTTCGCGTCCTGGACCCGGTGGCTTAAAACTCACGCCGGGTGCATGTGCGTGTGTGCCCAAGATCCCAGGAGAATGGAGGAGAAGGGATTGCGGTGTGACCATCCCCCCTGGTGGGTGATTTCTCGCTTTCTGTCTCTCTGTCTCTCTCTGTCTGTCTGGCAAGCGCACGCACCCTATAGCGAAAATCTCTCCCCCCCAATAAATAAATAAATAATAAAGTCTAAAATATAGTATTGACTGAAAAAAAAAACAATTGAAAAGCTGAATAGAGAATGGAGGAGAAGGGATTGCGGTGTGACCATCCCCCCTGGTGGGTGATTTCTCGCTTTCTGTCTCTCTGTCTCTCTCTGTCTGTCTGGCAAGCGCACGCACCCTATAGCGAAAATCTCTCCCCCCCAATAAATAAATAAATAATAAAGTCTAAAATATAGTATTGACTGAAAAAAAAAACAATTGAAAAGCTGAATATCTTCAGGACTAGCAGATGGTGTAATGGTTACGTCACTGTATTCCTACATAGTCAACCGCAGTTCAAGTCCTAGACTCGGCTACCTTAAATTACTTTCGGGAAGTCTAAAATATAGTATTGACTGAAAAAAAAACAATTGAAAAGCTGCATATCTTCAGGACTAGCAGATGGTGTAATGGTTACGTCACTGTATTCCTACATAGTCAACCGCAGTTCAAGTCCTAGACTCGGCTACTTAAAATCACTTCAGGTGTGTTTGTGACGTCTAAAAAATTCTAAGAGGAGAATGAAGAAGGGTGTGACCTGTCCATCACCTATTGGGGGTGATTTCTCACTTTCTGTCTTTCTGTCTCTATCTGGTGAGCGCACATGGTCTA
This sequence comes from Tupaia belangeri chinensis, assembly GCF_000334495.1. Classification (NCBI taxonomy): domain Eukaryota; kingdom Metazoa; phylum Chordata; class Mammalia; order Scandentia; family Tupaiidae; genus Tupaia; species Tupaia belangeri. Next base: position 17,525,418 of record NW_006159616.1, on the reverse strand, counting down.
TAGTAAAAAATATCTCTCTTAAAAAAAACTGCATATTTTCTACCATTTCAAGTATTTCACAGATACACATAAAAGTAGGAAGACGCACAGAAAAAAATCTGAAGTGCAACAAAATGGAAACAATAGAAAAATCAGAGGACTTAAATCACCATTATTTATGTACCCTTTGGCAAAAAATTCATTTGTCTGAGAAATTTTTGCTAGAGGACACATGTGTTTGCCACAAAGACAGGGAGACAGAGATACAGAGAGAAGTCACACCCCAAGGGGTATGGCCACACCATAATCCCCTCTACTCCACTCTCCTTTTGGGATCTGGGGCATGGATGCACACAAGCCTGATGTGAGTTTCAAGCTGCTGGGTCTGGGACTTGAACTGCAGTCACCAACGTGGGAGTCCAGTGCCTTAACTATGCCACCTGCTGGCCTTGAAATAAATTCTTTTTGCCAGAGTAGAAAGCAACCCCCATGGGGCATGGTCATGCCACAATCCTTTTTCTATCTTCCTCCTTTCAGAATTTTGGGAATACACACAAACATACTGAGGATGTTTTTCTTTTATTCTTTTTTAAAAATTATTTTATTTAACTTTATTTTAAAAATTTACATCCATTATACCATTTGCTGGTTTCATTCTTTTCTTTTTCTTCTTCTTCTGTTTGGGGGGGGGAGGTTTTTGCTATAGAGCACATGCATGCACCAGAGAGAGACAGAGAGACAGAAAGCGAGAAATCACCCCCCAGGGGAGATGGCCACACCACAATCCCTTCTTCTCCATTCTCCTCTCGGGATCTTGGGCAAGCATGCACACGAGCCCGGCGTGAGTTTAAGCCACCAGTTCCAGGACTCAAACCGCGGTTGACTACATGGGAGTCCAGTGACATAGCCATTATGCCAACTGCTGGTCCCTTATTTTATTTTTTTTAAAGAATTATTTTTATTTCCCGTGGTTGACTCCGTGGGAGTCCAGCGACATAGCCATTACGCTAACTGCTGGTCCCCCTTACATTTTTTTTTAAGAGAGATTTTTGTTATAGAGCATATATACTTGCTGGAGAGACACAGAGAGAAAGTGAGAAATCACCTCCCAGGCAAGATGTCCACACTGCAATCCCTTCTACTCCATTCTCCTCTTTGGGATTTTGGGCTCTCAAACACACACACATGCCCAGTGTGCATTTCAAGTCACCAGCGCTGGGACTCAAACTGCAATCAGTCATGTGGGAGTACAGCACCGTAATCTCATGCCAACTATGGGCTTCCCCACTCCTGTGGCATGTTTTTCATGTTCCTGGGTCTGAAACTCCAACTATACAGTCAGCCATGTCAGATCCAGCTACCTTAACCCTTAGGCCATGGAGCTGGCCTAAAAACTTTATAGTGAAAACAATTACTTTTGGGCTGGTCCTGGCCTAGTGGTTAAGGAAACTGGATTCTACATGGCCAACCATGCACTTTTGAGTTCCAAGCCCAGGAGCTTGAAAAATAGCTAGGTGCGTGTGGGCATACCCAAAATCCTGAAAGGAGGAGAGATGGTAGAGGAGGAATTGTGGCATAGCCATGCCCCATTGAGGTGCTTTCCCCTCCTCTTTTCTGTCTCTCTCCAGCACATGTACGTACTCTCTAGCAATAAAAAAGAAAATATTACTTTAAAAAAATTTTAGGTTTTTGCTATAGGGCGCATGTGCTCACCAGACAGAGAGAGACAGAGAGACAGAAAGCGAGAAATCACCCCCCAGGGGGGATGGCCATGCCATAATCCCTTTTCCTCCATTCTCCTCTTGGGATCTTGGGCATGCCCGCACACGCGCCCGGCCTGAGTTTAAAGCCACCGGGTTCGGGATGCCAACCGCGGTCGACTACGTGGGTCGACTTCGTGGGAGTCCAGCGACATAGCCATTATGCTAACTGCTGGTCCCAACTTCTATTTTTTTAAAGAGAGAATTTTTTTTTTGCTATAGGGCTTGTGCATTTGCTGGAGAGATAAAGACAGAAAGCAAGAAATAAGCCCCCATGAGGGATGGCCATGCCACAATCCCTTCTCCTCCCTTCTCCTCCTGGGATCTTGGGCACACACGCACACATGTCCAGCGTTGAGTTTTAAGTTGCCAGGTCTGGGACTTAGACTGCAGTTGCTTATGTTGGAGTCCAGCAACATAACCTTTACACCATCTGCTCATCCCCCCAAAAATATTACTTTTATAAAACAAAAAGTGCCCATGTGTATGTTTATATTCATATGCTAATTTAAAGGACTTGAAGCCACAAGCATATGGTCAAGTGGGACGAGTGGCCTTTCTCTATTGTCCGTGGAACAGCTACTTAGGGGATCTCCCACAGGCCTGTAACCCCACCATCCACCCTTCCTGGACATGATCTTCCTTAGGGAGGTAAGCAGGAAGGACTCTGAACTGGGCGTCAGTTACTGGGGGCTCATACACTGACGTGTATGCTCATGTGGGTCACACAACTTCATATACCCTCTACTTCCAGCCTACATGGCTAAGTTCTGATCATGGAGGCGAGCCAAAGGGAAGGCTGGCAGCTCAGCCCCCATCTTGGGAAGGAGACAGCCTTGTGATGAGGGTCTGGGTGGTGCTCAGAGGAATCCCAAGCTATCCAACTTTATCAGCTAGTTTTGGACTAATCATGGGGGTAGGAATAGGGCACAATCAGAGGCATGAGTGGCCAATATGCCCCTAGGCCATGGTGGCCCTTCTAAGACCCACAGTTTCCTCTTCTCACTCTTCGTCTTCCACTGTCCTTTCTAGACGAGAGAGAAAACTGACCAGTTTCTGAGCCAAAGTTGAGCCAGCTGTGAGGTGGAGACCCATATTTGTCAGGACTGAATTCATGCTTGACCTCTGGGGTAGGGGCATCCTGTGTGGCCCTCCAGCCAAGAGCCAACACAGACTTCCCACCAGGCAGAGTTCCGTCCCTCTCTGCCCAACTCTGAAGAGCTTTTCCCAGACTGTCCCCATCTTCTTTCTCCAGCTGAGTCTGTCTGCAGAGAAAGCCACGGTACTCAGCCCCGCCAATTTGCTTCCCTTCCAACACAGGTCCCCAGCGTGCTGTCTCTCTTAATGTATGGACATCATGGTGCGGCTTGCACTGTTTCCTTGTTAGCGGCTTTTCCCTTGGATTTTCCGTTCCCAAGTACCTGTCTGCTCCCTGGAACACACTTCTCAAACTGCTGGCTGCCTGAGGCGTGTGCTCTCCTTTCCCAGGGAAAATGCCAGTGACCTGTTCTCTGCAGTCCCCACAGCAGCGGTCCCTCTGCTGAACTCCTTAAGAGGAAGGCCTCAAAGTTTTGCAGCTTCCCTTGCCAGGCAGAGATGGTCACAGACTGGAGACCAAGAGTTTCAAAGTATTAAAAAAACCCAAGCCACAGACTGCCGAGTGTCACGCTGCCAGTTACCGTGGCAACCCCCTGGCTTCCTAGCCCAGCACATCATCTGTCCAGCTCAGCTCCGTGTGCCAATTCCCAAGACATTATGCTTACTCAGCTCCTGGCACTGGCAGAACAGACCTGTCGCTCCTGCCTCAGTGTATCTCCTTTCAGATTGCACCCTGAGCCACCCTCTGGCCCACTGGCCTCCTGGCAAGGCCTTGGGAACACTGAACTTAGCAAGGTCTTTCTGAAGAGGCCCTGAACAGTACGAGATTTCCTCCCATTGCACAGATGGCCCCCATAAACATTTCAGCCACTGCTGAGGTGGAGAATGTCAGCCAAGTCTTGTTTTCTCTGCCAGCCAGGCCCAGCCCTATGAGTGGAAAGGCTTCTGAACTTAGCTCTCACTAGCTGAGATGTGGTCACTGGCAGAGATTTTGTTTGTTTGTTTTTAATTTGTACTATTCTGGGAGCAAACCCCCCTTTTCCATCTAATACACCCTGACCATCCATAAAGAATATAACATTCTGCCTTAGCTCACATACAGGTTGACGCTAGAAAATAAACTCACTGTACCCTACGCTGAAATGCAAAAAAACCGCCAGGATTTGCTGGAGTTTCCTGTATTCCCCATTCTACCACTCACATTTCATTAACCTTCTTTCAATATTTATTCTCCCCTTCAATGTTTTTTGCCGTAAGTTCTCCTAAGTACTTAAGTAATCTTCTAGAATCTACATAATCCAATTATACAATTAGTGTTGTACAAAATATTTATTGATACACAGGTTCACATATTAAAGAAAGGGGCCAGCAGGTAGCATGGTGGTTAAGGGCACTGGACTTCCACGTGGCTGACTATAGTTCGAGTCCTGGACCTGGTGGTTTGGTTTCTCACTCTCCCTCTCTCTCTCTCTTACTCACTCTGTCCCTCTCTGGTCAAAATTAAAAATAAATGAATTAATAAATAAAATAATTCTTGGGGCTGGCAGGTGGCATGGTGGTTAAGGATGCTATACTCTCACATGGCTGACTGTGGTTTGAGTTCCAGACTTGGCAGCTTGCTTTCTCACTTTCTCCCCCACTCTGTCCCTTTCTGGTAAATTTAAAATAAATAAGTAAATAAAATAAAGTTCAATAAAATAATTTCTAAAAATCTTTTTTAAAAAGGGCTGGACAGAAACCATACATACAGGGCTGGCTGGTGGCACGGTGTTTGAGGCAGATGGGTCTCACATGGATGACTGTGCAGTTGGAGTCTTGGACCTGTAGGCTTGACAAACACATCAGGCATGTACGTGTGTATATGTCCCAAATTCCAAGAGAATGAAGAGACTATAACATGGCCATCCCTCTGGGGGTGTTTTCTTATGCTCCGACCCCTGTCCCGCACGAGCATTTATGTCCTTTATAGCAAAAAAAAAAAAAGGAAAAACATACATATGGTAGGACACCAATTTTATGACACATACACACGCGCACACACAAATAAAAGACAAGACAGCTCACAAAATTTGGTGATTATCTATGTGGTGGTGAACTTCAGATCATTTTCCGTGTGTGGGTGTTTTTTGTTTTGTTTTGTTTTTGTTTTTGTTTTTAAGAATTACTTTATTTAACTTTATTTATTTTTGGCCAGAGAGAGGCAGAGAGAGAGAGAAAGAAAGCTGCCAGGTCCAGGACTCGAACTGTGGTCAGCCATGTGGAAGTCCAGCGCCTAACCAAGCCACCTGTCAGCCCCTAGGATCATTTTCTACATGTGTACATGTGTAAATTGTTTATATATTTTAAAATCAACAGAGTTATGAAAAACTTTCAGGAATGAGTTATAAATGAGGGCCATAGAGGGACCAGCAGATGGCGTAATGACTATGTCACTGGACTCCCATGTAGTCGACTGCAGTTTGAGTCCCAGACCCAGTGACTTAAACTCATGCTGGACATGTGTGTGTGCATACCCAAGATCCTGAGAAGAGAATGGAGGAGAAGGGATTGCAGCATGGCTATCTCCTCAAAGGGGTGATTTCTCCCTTTCTATAAGTCTCTCTGGCAGTCCCATGCACCCTGTAGCAAAAATCTCTTATATACACACACAAAAAAATCACTACTGGGGCCAGCAGGTAGCATGATGGTTAAGTTGTTGGACTCTCACATAGCTGACCACAGTTCAAGTCCTGGACATAGAGGCTTGCTTTCTCTTT
>NW_006159616.1:17518824-17519759 GCF_000334495.1 Tupaia belangeri chinensis | reverse complement strand
CTCCCATGTAGTCGACCGCGGTTCGCGTCCCGGACCCAGTGGCTTAAAACTCACGCCAGGCACATGTGCGTGCATGCCCAAGATCCTGAGAGGAGAACGGAGAAGGGATTGCAGCGTGGCCATCCCCCCTGGGGGGTGATTTCTCGCTTTCTGTCTCTCTCTGTCTGGCGAGCGCACCCGCCCTATAGCAAAAACCTCTCAAAAAAAAAAAAAATAAAATAAAATAACAACAATGAAATTAATTTTTTTTTTTAAAGTGACCCTCTGGGGCAGCAGGTGGTGTGGTGAAGGTGCTAGGCTCCCACATGGCTGACTATAGTTCAGGTGCTGGACCTGGCAGCTTGAAAATCACAGAGTGCGTATGTCCCAAAATTCTGAGAATGTAGGATAAGGAATTGCAGAATGGTCATCCCCACTAGGGAGTGATAGCACATCCTCTCTAGCTGTCTCTTTCTCTGGCGAGTGAATGTGCCCTATGGAAAAAAAAAAGTTACTAGGGACCAGTAGTTAGCATAATGGCTATGTCGCTGGACTCCCATGCAGTCGACAGCAGTTCAAGTCCCGGACCCAGTGGCTTAAACTCTCACTGGACGCGTATGGGTGCCCAAGATCCAAAGAGGAGAATGGAGGAGAGGGGATTGTGGCGTGGCCATCCCCCACCCCCTCGGGGGGGGGGTGATTTCTCGCTTTCTGTCTCTCTGTCTCTTTCTGGCGAGCGCATGCTCCCTATAGCAAAAACCTCTCCAAAAAAGAAAAAAAAGAGTTACTATTTAGGCTAGCCAATGGCATGATGGTTAAGTTGCTAGGCTTTGCATAGTTAGAATCTCAGACTCAATGGCTTTCTCACTTTTCCTCTCTGTCTCTAGCAAGTACATGCACCCTGTAGCAAATTAAAAAAAAAAAAAAAAAAAAAAAAAAAAACCCCTTTTGGCACC
>NW_006159616.1:17489682-17518708 GCF_000334495.1 Tupaia belangeri chinensis | reverse complement strand
GAGAAGGGGGGAGATGGGGCTGCGGCGGGGCCATCCCCCCTTGGGGGGGGGTGATTTCTCGCTTTCTGTCTCTCTGTCTCTCTCTGTCTGTCTGGCGAGCGCATGCGCCCTATAGCAAAAACCTCTCAAAAAAAAAAAAGCCCTATCTGATACAACACCTAAGACCCAAATTGTTTGGTCCTCATTCCGTAAGACAGACAGAAATCCAAGTTTCTTTTTTTCTAAGGATTGAGATTTAAAAAATAAAACAAAACAAAACAAAACAAATGACTATTTTACTTAACTTTTTTACTTATTTAAATTTGACCAGAGAGGAACAGAGAGAGTGAGAGCAAGCCAGCCGTCAGGTCCAGTACTTGGATCACGTGCAAGTCCAATGCCCTTAACCAACACACCATTTGCCCCCCCCCACCCCCTTTTTTTTAAGAGAGAGAGGGGCCGGCAGGTAACGGTGTCCTATCTTCTCCAGGAAGCCACTTCCGGGCAGGTAAAATCCAAGGCCCTCCGAGGGCCTGTTCAAATATCCCTCTCCCCTTTCTAGAATCTTCAGTTTCCAAGTGATGACTGCAAAGGATACCAGATTCTCTGCTTCCATGAAGGTCTAACAGTAGGACAGAAAGGAACAACTTAACTAGTTTTATGAAATAAAATGTAGAATTTGAGAATCTTCCCACTTTCTTTTATGTTTTAGCTATAGGGCTTGAGCACTTGCTGAAGAGGAAAAGAGAGAGTACCCTCTGGGGGAATTGTCATCCTGTAATCCCTTCTCCTTTCTCCTCTCGAAAATTTTGGGCATGCACACTCACATACCTAGTGTGATTTTCAAGCCATCTCGTTGAGACTCAACTGTTCAGACAAGTCACATTAACAACCATGTCACTGTTTTCTTAACTTTTCCTATAATCAGATCTCTTTAGAACTGATTTTTTAAAAAATTATTATTTTTTAATTTGCTATAGGGCATGTGCACTTGACAGAGACAAAGTGAGAAAGAGAGCGCCATGCCTGGGACTCGAACCATGGTCGGCCATGTAGGAGTTCAGCACCTTAACCACCACGCAACCTGCTGACCAATAACTAATTTTTTAAAAAATTATTTTATTTCTCTTTACTTACTTATTTAAATTTGACCAGAGAGGGACAGAGCAAGAGAGAGAGATGGAAACTGAGAAAGCAAGCCGCTAGGTCCAGTACTTGAACTGCAATCAGCCAAGTGGGAAGCCAGCACTCTTAATCATCATGCCACCTGCTGACCCCAGAACTGATTTTTTTTTAAAAATAATTATTTTATTTAACTTTATTTATTTATTTTTTTAAATTGACCAGAGAGGGGAAGAGCAAGAGAGAGGGAGGGAAAGTGAGAAAGCAAGCTACCAGGTCCAGGATTCGAACCACGGTCAGCCATATGGAAGTCCAGCACCCTTAACCACTATGCCATGTGTTGGCCCCAGAACTGATTTTTAAGAACCAAAAAAAATTGATGGCTTAGAGTTTTTACCTACTGGAACCAGCAGGTGACATAATGGTTACATCACTGGACTCTCATATAGTCAACCATGGTTCAAGTACCAGACACGGTGGCTTAAGACTCATGCTGAGCGCGTGTGCGTGTGTGCCCAAAATCCCAAGAGGAGAGTGGAAAAGGGATCATGGCATAGCCAACCTCCTGGGAGGGGTGATTTTTGGCTTCTGTTTCTCTGTTGAGAGCACCTGCCCTATAGCAAAAAACTCTAAAAAAAAAAAAAAAGTTTACCTTCTAAGTCACTAGTTCTGTCATTTAAAAAAATAATCATGGGGGCAAAAAACTCTCGTAATGGCTATGTCGCTGGACTCCCACGTAGCCGACCGCGGTTCGTGGAGGAGAAGGGATTGTGGCGTGACCATCCCCCCTGGGGGGTGATTTCTCGCTTTCTGTCTCTCTGTCTCTGTCTGTCTGTCTGGCGAGTGCACACGCCCTATAGCGAAAAACCTCTCCAAAAAAAAAAAAATCATATACTACTTTGAAAAATCACACACAGAAAGAATAACTCCAATAGAGAACTCCTAGCTACTCATTCTGAAACAACTGGAAATAATAAAAAAAAAAGTCCAATCTCATCCTGTCTTTGAACACTCGTAAAGCCACTGCCACTGCGTAGGACAGACATCCAGGTGGATGGTGTTGCTGCAGGTCTGACCAGCACAGCATGGAGCCGACCAAAGAGCCGAGTCTCCAGGATCTCCAATGCTGAGCTCCTTGGGTCAGCTGAGCCCCAGCACAGCTCCACGAAGCACAGGTGACAGTGCCCCAAACCAGCAGTGTTTTTGTCTTACTGATGGGGACCAAAGAAAGATGTTATCTTAGAGGCCAGCTCTTAAAGGCAGATCTGGATTTAATAAAAATGTAAATGATAAGGTATCAATATTACTCTTCCATTTTTATAAAGATACAAGCAAGGAACTGAGGAATGAGTCAAAAAGTTGATAATGGCAGATTATATTAAAATTCTTTTTAAGGCTGAGATAGAAAAGCATGATACATCCTACATTTAGATGTAAATAAAGGGAAACTAAGAAATTAGACCTTACGTGGTCTCTAGGATATCAAAACTAATCATGGCAATGAGGGTTCCTATGCCAATGTCATGTTCCTACCCTTACACTCCTTTGCTGGGGGGCTACCACATAGTACTACAGACAGAGATGATCGACTTTTTTTGGAGGTTTTTTCTTCTTTTTTTTTTCTTTTTAATTGCAAAAGGGCATGCACACTGGCCAGAAAGACAAAGAGAGAGAGGGAAAGACAGAAACCGAGAAATCACCCCCCATGGAGGACGGCAACACTGCAATCCCTTCTCCTCCATTATCCTCTTGGGATTCCGGGCACACATACACATGCACCTGGCGTGAGTTTAAGCCACCAGGTCTGGGACTCAAACTGCAATTAACTACATGGGAGTCCAGCCACATAGCCATTACGCCAACTGCCGGTCCCAGATGATCAACATTTCAAATGAACCTAAGTGGTAAAATCCACACTTCCTAGTAACAGTCTTTCAACATGATCATACCAGGAATCTGGAATTCTGACAATACAGAAGTCACAATGCCAATCTGAAATGCTGCCTAAGTATTCCATGGCCTTAAACAGAAATGATATGACTCAGCCCCATCAGTCTTGTTTATAAAACCCACTTCCCAAGCTTCCCTCGTTGCCAGAATTGAGACCACATGAAGACCAGAACGGCATCATTAGCTTCCTGTACCCCCAGAAAAAAGCTCTACAAAGCACAGTTAATCGTATGTACGCAGTCAAGTCCTATAGGTAATGGGGCTTCCCACAGAGCTGGTCTGCCAATCCTTCCAAACAGCTGGGTTTCCAGCTCTGTCCTACGGTTGTGTCTTGGGCCTCAGAAGTCAATCAGGACAAATCTAGGTGTTTTTTTTTTGAGAGGTGTTTGCTATAGGGTGTGTGTGCTCGCCAGAAAGACAGAGAGAGACAGAGAGACAGAAAGTGAGAAATCACTCCCCAGGGAGGATGGCCACGCCGCAATTCCTTCTCCTCCATTCTCCACTTGGAATCTTGGGCACGCATGCAGGCATGCACACTCACCCGGCATGAGTTCTAAGTCACCAGGTCCGAGACTCCAACCACGGTCGACTACATGGGAGTCCAGTGACATAGCCATTATGCCAACTGCTGGTCCCCAAATAGTTTTAAAGCGCCCTCAGGAGATGCTCTCCAGATGAGAGAATAATTTTGTCAGCATAAGAACATGGGATTAAAAATAAAATAAGGAAAAAAAATTTAATTTTAAAAAAAGCTCTTAGCCCAAACTTTTATCTATTAAACCTGATTAAATATAACAGACCAAACATGATCTTTTAATACTTGACTTGAAGAGACAGCATCAAACGAACAGGGGATAAAAACAACCAATCAGGGCTGAAGCCGCTGATATGGGTTCCGAGGTGGCAGCCACCCCTCCCAGGGTCCCATCCTCAGTCCACACGTAGCTCCAGTAAGCACCAGGGCGAGCCCTCACACCTATTATACTTACGATCTTGCAGGTCAGCCTTCTTTTCTTCCTCTTGTCACATGTCTGGTACCCCAGTTTCCTTATTTTTATCCTAATTCCAGAACCAGGTCCTAAGAACTTTTAGAGGAATTGACCACATTCTTTGCTTTACCGGTGTACAAACTTTCGCCTGCTGCTTTAAATCCCTTTAGCAAATACTCCAGGCAGCAAGTATGACTAACAGTACAGAAGATGAGGACAAACGCTAGATCATGGAGCCTTAAGAAAAGCAACTTCAAGCTATTCATACACAGTATGTCCACAAGTTATGCAGAAAACCCTGCTACGTAAGAGCACCTTTCACGGCCCTGAAATCCATCCAGTCTACTAATGCCGGCTTGATACAAAGCTCTCTTGTACAAGTGTCCCTTCCCTTTATTAAAACATTGGGATCAATTTGCTTTCTGATAGAACTGCTTAACTTTGGGGTATCGTCTCCCTTCATATGTCTCAGTTTCTCTTGCCCCAATTTTCCCTGATGCTCCAGGAAGGTTGATATTGTAATCTGCAGTGACGTAAGGAATTGTCCCTTCAAGCCCACGCTGAAATGGAAACACAAAGAGAATACATGAAAATCCTTTCAGACTCAGCCTAGAAGAGTCTACAGTTTTATTATTCACCCAGAGACAGGGTTAAAATGGAAGAATGGGAGGAAGGATCTGTCACTTTTAAGGTATGTGGTTCCCTTCCCTCAAAGGGTCCCTTTAAAGCAACTGATCCATTACAAATGGGCCTGTGCTTCTGTCAGTGCAATTCTGCTCACACATACATCAAACACCGTGACAGTAAGTGTGGGGTGTGTACCAAGACTAGCTGGTCAGAAGGGTAGGAGCATCTGCTGGCTCCCCAGTTCACCTGTAGCCCCTGTGGCTGGATTTGGGGTCACACAGATGCCCTTGGCCAGCATGACCTGCTCAAGGGTGAATTTGAAGATTCAAAAAAGGATGACCCCGGGGAGGCTTCTGTTCTCTCTGAAACGACATAATCCTGTGGAGATGGCTCTACCACAGTGCTCTCAACTGTGAGTGGTGGAGCTCATGACCCTGGGTCTCTGAGGCGCCCTGCCACTTATCTTGACGCACGCAGGCTCTAGTATCTAGTGTACGTTTCCCAGACAGACCACAGGCCCCTGAGACTCTTGCCCTAAATTCGGCCCCTCACTTTCTGTGGACAAAGCCATGCTCCCTCCAGGGCTGTCTCTGGGTCAGGCTCACCTGGTTCTTCAAGATGCGCTGTGGAATGGAAATAGCTCCAACAAGCAGACAGTTCACAGTTCTTAAATCCTCTGGGGGCACAGGGGTAATGATGTGGTACAGACGTTTCTCCATGTCAACACCTCTACAGATTCCTTTAAGAAACATTTACAATACAAAAATCATCCTTTCTAGAAGACATCAATCCTTTCCAATTCTAGGATTCTAAAATGGCTTTGAAAATAACGAGTTTTGGGCTGGCTCTGTGGCCCATGGATGACCACACTTGAACCCAGTAGCTTGAAAAACATGCCGGGTGTATATGGGTGCATGCCCCAAATCCCAAAAGATGGAGACACGGAGAAGGGATTATGGTGGGACCATTCCCATAGGAGGTGCTTTCTGCTTTCCCTCTCCCTCTGTGGAAAGCACGCGCACACACACATAGTTTTAATTTCAACTCCATTCTGCTTTGAAAATACTAAGTACGCAGAGCTGGAATGCCTGAAAAATTCAGAAGACCCTTTTTCATACTTTCTTCTTATTCAGCTATGAAGAACAAAAACAATCTACAAGAAAGAGTCCTAGACTGCTTCAATCAAAGTGAGCATAGGCCAGAGAGAAGACCCACCACTGAGGGGTATAAAGATGATGACTCAGTCTTTTCCCTTGTATGGGCTGCACTAACTGGCACGCTTTGAGAAGTACAGTGCTATGAAAATCTGAACTATGCGTGTAATTATTCAAGGATTTTGCTACTTGGGGGTTAGTTAGTTCCAGTACCCTTACAAAATGCTACCCTGACCTTTCCTGACCTCAGTGAGCCATAGGGACAGCCATGATGAAGGAGCTGAGACCCACTCCCGCTGGCCCCAACGAGTCTGTTTCTCTGCGTGGGAAGCATCACGTCGATGTGATTATGCTGCACTCAGGTTACGCTGTTTTGTAATTTGCTTCAGGGTACACACGCTTGCAGGGGAGACACAGAAAGAGAGGCAGCGTGAACAAGCACCCCTCAGGAGGGTGCCATGCCACAATCCCTTCTCCTTCAGTCTCCTCTTTGGCCTTTGGGCATACGTGTACATGTGCCCGCTATATTTTTTTAAGCCACCAGGTCCAGGACTTGGACTATACACTTTGACATGTGGGATCCAGCCGCCTAAACCACTGACTAGCCCTCAGGTCACCCTTGATGACAGGGATGAATTTTTGAGTGGATTTTGTTTGTTTGTTTGATTTAGGGCATATGTGCTCACTGGAGAGAGAGATCACCCCCCAGTGGAGATGGCTACACCACAATCCTTTCTCTTCCAGCCTCCTCTCAGGATTTCGGGCACACATGCACACATGTCTGGCATAATTTTCAAGACATCTGGTCCAGGAATCACACTACAAAGCTGGACATGTGGGATCCAGCTGCCTTAACCTCCATATCACCTACTGGCCCTTGAGTAGAATTTTTTGTTTAAAGAATTCTTTTTAAATTTTATTTATTTATTTATTTTAATTTGACCACAGAGGGACAGAGAGAGAGAGAGAAAAAATGAGAAAGCAAGCCACTAGGTCCGGGACTCGAACTGCAGTTAGCCATGGGAGAGTCCAGTGCCTTTAACCACCACACTACCTGCTGGCCCCTCTTGAGTGCAATTTTAAGTGGAAGAGCAGAGATTACAGTTAGTAAGCTTTCACAGTAGCCCAGTTGGAAAGTGACGGTGAGAAGAGGAAGAACCATGGGACCAACAGTTAGTGTAATGGCTATGTTGCTGGACTCCCATGTAGTCAACTGCGGTTCAAGTCCTGGACCCGGCAGCTTAAACTCATGCCAGGCACGTGTGCGTGCATACCCAAGATCCCAAGAGGAGAATGGAGGAGAAGGGATTGTGGCATGGCCATCCCCCCTGGGGGGTGATTTCTCGCTTTCTGTCTCTTTGTCTCTGTCTTTCTGGTGAACGCACACACCCTATAGCAAAAAACCTCTCCCAAAAAAAAAAGAAAAAAAAAGAGGAGGAAGAACATGAAATATTTTGAAAAGATAAGCTACCAGATAGTAACACTGAATGTGCCCAGTTAAGGTCAGGGTAGCCAAGGAAGAAACAAGGGCTCTGACCTGAACATAAGAGAGAAATCTTTGAAGGCACAAGACAAAATCCTAGAGAATGGGGAGATGGGGAGATGGTGCAGGTTAGCAGGAGGGATTGGTGAAAGGACTATTAAGGCATTGGTTTGGGGCATATATCTAAGATGCCAGTGAGACACCCAAAAGATGTCCACTGGCAACATGGATTCAGAAGGCAGATGAGGGCCAGCAGCTAGCATGGTGGTTTAGATGTTGGACTAGCATGTCTACAGCCATACCACCCTGAATGTGCCCAATTTCCCCTGATCTTGGAAGCTAAGCAGGGTCGGTCGGGCCTGGTTAGTATTTGGATGGAAGATGTTGGATTCCCACATGGCTAACCACAGGTTGAGTCCCGGGCCCGGTGGCTTGAAAAATCACACCAGGCCCTTGTGTGTACATGCCCAAAATTTCAAGAGGAGAATGGAGAAAGCATTACGGTGTCATCATTCTCCCTGGGGAGTAATTTCTCACTTTCCCTGTATCTGTCTCTCTAATGAGCACATGTGCCCTACAACAGAAACCTAAATAAATAAGGAAGACAGATGCATGGATAGGCTGAAGGAATACTATGGGAACAGTCAGCCTAAAGGACTTAAAGTCCCAGCACAGGATAAGACAGTCTATGCGAAAAAGTAAGAGGGCCAGGGTGAGGCCCTTGGGATTCCTAGAGGCAGAGGAGCTGGCAGGAGAAGCAGAAGAAAAACCAGTTCCTTCCTGGCCTCTAGCCCTGTGGCTCACTGTGTAGGAGAGTGAACAGCTCTCTGATCATGCTAGCTAAGAGGTAGCTACCAGGCCAAGACCAGTCATCTACAGCTGAAGAAGGGACCTAGTGGGATTACAGATGTATTTTACTCTCATACTCACCAAACCCTAAACAATCGCAGATTGGAGTCTGGGCAAGCAGGATGGGCCCATTTGTGTATCCCTTGACGTCATCCAGGATCTTGCAAAGGCCAACCCAACTGGCATTCACAGCATACAGTATATGGGTAGGAGCAACATCGGCATGAGTAATCCGCAATGCAACGGCATTAAAAGGTACCTGAAAAACAAAAATAGATGCGCCTGCCTCTATCAATTTCTACTTCGAAAGAGTAATTTTAATTTCTTAAGTATTTATTTATTTAATTCCATTTGTTATTATTATTTTTTAATTTAACCAGAGAGAGACAGAGAGAGAGAGAGGGAAAGGGAGAAAGCAAGCCACCAGGTCCGGGACTTGAACCACAGTCAGCCATATGGGAAAGGAATCCAGCACCCTTAACCACCATGCCACCTGCTGGTCCAAGACTACTTTTAATTTTTAAAAGTTGACAAGCCAGCTATCTAAAGGTAGGTCTGGGGCCAGCAAGTGGCATGACGGTTAAAGGCATTGGACTCCCACACGGCCAACAACAGTTCAAGTCCCAGACCTGGTGGCTTGCTTTCTCACTTTCACTCTTTCTTCTCTTGCTCTCTCACTGTTCAAATTAAAATAAGTAAATAAATAAAAATAAAGTTAAATAAAATAATTTTTTACAAACACAAAAATAGAAACCAGCAGTTGGTGTAATGGCTATGTCGCTGGACTCCCATGTAGTCGACCACAGCTCGAGTTCTGGACCTGGTGCTTAAACTCATGCCGAGTGCGTGTGCATGTGTACTTATGATCCAGAGAGGAAAATATGGGGCCAGCCGGTGGCATGGTGTTTAAGGAGCTGGACATACCCACATGGTCTACCACAGTTCGAGTCCTAGACTTGGTGGCTTGCTCTCGCACTTTCCTTCTCTCAGTGTATCTGTCTTTCTCTGGTCAAGTTAAGATAAATGAATGAATAACTTAAAAAAAAAAACAAAAGAGAGAGAGAAAATAGAGAAGGGCTTGTGGAGTGCCTCCTGGAGGATGATTTCTCACTTTCTGTCTCTCTCTGTCTTTCTGGCAAGCACATGCGCCTATAGCAAAAACCTGTCAATAATAATAATAATAATGTAAAAACATAATAAAAAAGGGAACCAGCAGTTAACGTAATGGCTATGTCGCTGGACTCCCACGTAGTTGACCACGGTTCACATCCCGAACCCAGTGGCTTAAAACACGCCGGGCGCGTGTGCGTGTGTGCCCAAGATCCCGAGAGGAGAATGGAGGAGAAGGGATTGTGGCGTGGCCATCCCTCCTGGAGGATGATTTCTCACTTTCTGTCTCTCTGTCTCTCTCAGTCTGTCTGGCGAGCGCACACGCCCTATAGCAAAAAAACCTCTCAAAAAAAAATAATAAATAAAAAAAAATCAAAGCACTGAGAAAAGGGCTCTATTCATTTCCTAATGTAACACAGTGGATTAAGAAAAACGGATCATATTCATGGGACAAAAGATAAAATACCAAAATATTACTGTTTGGGTAATTACAATTTTTAAAAAAACTTTTTAAGGTTTTTGTTATAGGGTACATGTATTTGCTGAAGAGAAACAGAAAGAAGGAAAGTGAGAAATTATTCCCTCGGGGGGGAATGGCCACCATAATCCCTTCTCTTTCATTTTCCTGTCAGGATTTTGAGCATGCACGTGACGTGATATTCGAGATGATAGGCCCAGGATTCAGATGATCGTTGGCCATGTGGGAGTCCAGTGACTTAATCACCACAGCATCTGTTGGCCCCTGGGTAATCACAGATTTTTAAAGAAGAAAAGTATTTTGTTGGCTGGCTAAAAGGTAGCATGGAGGTTAAGGAGTGGCACACTCATGTACTACCAACAGCTGTTTGAGTCGAAGACCTGGTGGCTTGCTTTCTCACTTTCCCTCGCTTCTAGTGAATGAAAAAGAAAATTAATTTTTAATATTTAATTAATTAATCCTTTAGGAAAAAAAACAAAGAAAAGTGTTTTGTTATGCATATTATAGTAGTCCCCTCTTGTGTGGTTTCAGTTATCTCTGGTACCATGTGTTTTGAGACCAAATTGACATAATTTTTATTACTGTACATTGTTATAAACATTCTATTTTATTATTAGTCATCTTACTATTTATTGTTAGCTTAATCTCTTTTTTTTTTAGGCTTATGCTATATGGCACATGTACTCTCCAGAGAGACAGAGGGAAAGTGAGGATAAATCACCCCCCAGGGGGAATGGCCGCACCACAATCCCTTCTCCTTCATTCTCTGCTCACAATTTTGCACACATGCATACTCGCACCCAGCATGATTTTGAAGCCTCCAGTCTGGGACTTGAACCACAGCATCAACAATGTGGGATGCAGCTGCCTTAACCTCCATGCTACCTGCAGGCCTTTAGTTTAATCTCTTACTGTGACTAGTTTCTAATTTGAACTTGATCACAGATATGTCTGTATAGGGAAACACATATTACAGTTGTCCTTCAGTATTCAAGGATTGGTTGCAGGCCCTCTCCATTCTCACCCTGCCCATATACCAGTATCTGCAGATGCTCAAATCCCTTATAAAAAATGGCATACAAGGGACCAGCAGGTGGCATGGTGGTTAAGGCACTGGATACTCCCATATGGCTGACCACGGTTCGAGTCCTCAACCTGGTGGCTTCCTTTCTCACTTTCCCTCTCTCTCTGGTCAAATTAAAAGAATGAGTGAATAAAATTATTTTAAAAAATGGCATATGATTTGCATATAAATGGCATGTATTCTCCCAGGTACTTTAAACCATCTCTAGATTACTGTAACACCTAATGT
The DNA here is from genome assembly GCF_000334495.1 of Tupaia belangeri chinensis. Classification (NCBI taxonomy): domain Eukaryota; kingdom Metazoa; phylum Chordata; class Mammalia; order Scandentia; family Tupaiidae; genus Tupaia; species Tupaia belangeri. The sequence goes on along the minus strand of NW_006159616.1, from coordinate 17,507,655 downwards.
AACATTAATGCCACATAATTTATTCTACTGTACTGTATATTAAGGGTATTTCTGAGCCAGGGCCAACAGGTGGCATGGAGCTTAAGGTGGCTGGATCTCATACAGACTGAATTCCAGACCCAAAAGCTTGAAAAATCACACTGGGTATGTGTGTATGCATGAGAGAATGAAGAAAGGATTGTGGTGTGACTATCCCACATGTAGAGTGCTTTCCACTTTCCTCAGTTCTGTCTGTCTCTCTCTCAAGCGAATGCATAAACCTTCTGAAAAATTATTATTTTTAGAGGTTTGCTATAGGGTGTGTGTCCTTGCCAGAGAGACAAGAGAAAGACAGAGAGACAGAAACCACATTTGAGAGAATCACCCCCAGGGAGAGGGTCAAACTGCAATTCCTTTTCCTACATTCTCCTCTCAGGATTTTGGGCATGCACACACACTCCCCCTGCTTCTGTTTCTCACTGCCAGGTCCAGGACTCAAACCACAGTCGGTCATGTGGGAGGTTGGCACCTTAACCATTATGCCACCTGTTGGCCCCATGGGAAATTATCAGGTTGCCAGAAAAGTCATGACGTATTTTTTCCTTGTTTTTCTATGCAAAAATGCATCATTACATCTCTGACAAACCAGTATTTTTTAAAAAGATTTATTTTATTTATTCATTCATTTATTTTAATTTGATCAGAGAGAGACACAGAGAGAGAGAGAGAGAGACAAAGAGGGAAAGTGAGAAAGCAAGCCACCAGATCCGGGACTCAAATTGTAGTCGGCCATGTGGGAGTGTCCAGCACCTTAACTGCCGTACCACCTGCTGGTCCCCAACCCAGTATTTTTAAACAATATTTTGTTAAGTCATTGGTTGAACTCAAGGATGAGGAACCCGTGAATGTGCAGGGCCACTACATACATAAGAGTTTGATACTATCTGAGGTTTCAGGCATCTATGGGAGGGGGTGTCTTGAAATGTACAAATAAAGGGAAATCACCACTTTAGACTTGAAAAATAAATGTGAAACAACAAAGGGCAGATTGAATTACTGGCAGGTAAGTTTTGAGTTCATTGATAGAGCATCTTGAAGCAAATAAATGGCCCTATAAACCCAAACTGCGTTAACAGACTGCCTTAGACCGTCTCAAAGAGGACTCAGAAGGCTGGAGCCCACCCACCAGCAAGCCTGGGAGATTAACATCCTTACTACCCGGGTATCACGACTTCTGTCTGTGTAACCTCAGGCCAAGAGCCTCCACCTGACTGTGCTGTTCTTGAACCTGTAAACAGAAACTGTAAGAGCACCTCCTTCACACGTTTGTCACAAAGTCACCAAGCTATGGGATCAGCGGATGATGTAATGATTAAGTCGCTGGACTCACTTTATTGACCGTGATTGGAGTCCCTGACTGGCAGCTTAAAACTTAAACTTGGGTGGGAACCAGCAGTTAGCGTAATGGCTATGTCACTGGACTCCCACATAGTCGACCATGGTTCACATCCCGGACCCGGTGGCTTAAAACTCATGCCGGGCGCGTGTGCGTGAGTGCCCAAGATCCCGAGAGGAGAATGGAGGAGATGGGATTGCGGCGTGAACATCCCCCTCTGGGGGGTGATTTCTTGCTTTCTGTCTCTATGTCTCTGTCTGTCTGGTGAGCACACGCGCCCTATAGCAAGAAAACCTCTCAAAAAAAACCCAAAAACTTAAACTTGGGCATGTGTGCCTGCCCAGATCCCAAGAGGAGAATGAGAGAAGGGACTGTAGAGTGGCCATTCCCCCAGGGGGTGATTTCTCACCTTCTGTCTCTCTGTCTTCTGGCAAGCGTACCTCCCTATAGCAAAAACCTCTCTTAAAAAAAAAAAAAAAGAGTCACTGAGCCATTCCACGTAATGCTCTAGCAGGGTGACTTGACAGCATAAATGCTCAAGACTAGATGGGTCACACAGCAAGAGTAGACTGGGTTCTGCAGGCAGGCTGCTTGGTCCCAAATCCCAGACCAAACTTTTACTATGCCACTCTGGACAAGCTAACTCAAAGTCTCTGGTCCTGGTTTTATCACCTGTAAAATGGGGGTGGGTAGAGGCCGGCAGGTGGCATGGTTGTTAAGGCACTGGACTCCCACAAGGCTGACTGCAGTTCGAGTCCCAGACCTGGCAGCTTGCTTTCTCACTCCTCACACTCCATCTCTAGTCGAATTAAAAAAATAATAATAAAATAATTATTTTTTAAAATAGGGAAAGTAGCAGAACCATTGTGAGTACAAGCGCTAACACAGCCTTAAGGGAGAATACAGCACACAGGGAGCACTCAGGAAATACTAGCTGCCGTTATTTTTATTCTTTTGTCATCCTGAATCCTAATGGTAATGGCTTTCCTCTCAGAACAATTCTTATTACCTTGGATTCCAAGTTGCAAATATCTGCTGTTAGAACCCACTTCTGACAGTAGTCACATAGAGCACTTTAAGAATGCTCTCTGCACTTGGTCTGGATATGAAGGCTGGCTGGATTCGTACAACCATTTTACAAGATCTGGCACTACCCCCATTCTACAGAGAAGAACCGCAGTCACAAAAAGCTAGTAAGCAGACGCGCTAGCGCTGCCCCTGGGACTAGGTGGAGCACTGTAACTGGCACGGAACCATATTCACACTCAGCACTGAGCCACGGTCAGGGGCACGGACCCTGCAGCTGGCCTGACGGGGCAGAATGCCAGCCCCACCACTTCCGCTCCGTCACGCTGCCTCTCTACACCTTCATTTCTCCATCTGTCAAACAGGGACACTTACAGAACTACGTCACAGCGTTATTCTGAATAAATGAACAAAGAGTAATAAAGCGGAGAGAAGACTGCCAAGTGCACAGGAGGCCGTAGAAATGCTTGCCAAGTAACCAAAATAAAAACAATTTCTCCCCCAAATTCGGATTACCTGATAGGGTGTCAGACCATGTAAAGGACTAAGTGGTTTTGGCACTGGAGGCTGCAGCTGGCTAAGGTAACCTAACACTGTCAGATCACGAAGAATTTTGTTAAATGAGGCTCTGAAAAGCAAATCAGAACAAGGTAAGTAGAGATGTATCCTTACATATCCACCTCCCACTCAGAAACTGATGTGACATTCGTCTCTACATAAAAGATACATTCACAAACTGCTGGACTTTGTCCTATTAAGATATTCCCCACCTTAACATTGCAGACCCTGCCTAGCTATTCCGGTACTAGGAAAACAGGACGCTTAAAGGACTCTCCTTTAAGCCAAAACAACCCGAGCTGGAGGCCACTTCTGGATATTTCCATTGGGAAAATAGCTGATTCTCCTTTGTAATGAATAATTCTGATAGATTTGGAAAATTTCAGAACTTACTCCTTTTAAGGAATTAAAAACAGAATGCCTCATTCAATTCATGGAAACACAATTTATCAAATTAATATTTACCTATTTCTTGAAGTTTTCCTGAATATGAATTCTGACTGAATGCTCATCAATTTATATCCAGTAAACACAACTGGACTCTCCTTTTCTTCATCAGCAAATTCAAACATATCTGCAAATTCTGCAAGCTCGAAACCACGGTTTCTTACTTTGGACTTGCTTTTTGTATACAAGCCATCCATACCATCTACATAGTCTGGGGTCAGGCTCGGCATGCAGCTCCTTTTGGGAGAGCTAAGTTGAACGACATGGCTGGGGGATAGCAGTCGAATCAGATCAATGAGCAGCAGAAGCCCTTGTTCTGTAAGAAAGGAAACAACAGGAGCAAAAAGAATGGATGAGAAACAACGAAGCGCTCCAGTGACAAGCAAGCACATTTATTCCGGAACAGGGAAGCAATGTGTAAGACTGTCTTATAAACCAGGCTTCAGGCCAGCTAGGGGCACGGTGGTTAAGTCACTGCTGATGCAACATGGTAGGCTGTGCAATTTGACTCCACAGCCTGAAAGACACATCAGATGGGGGCCAACAGGTGGCATAGTGGAGGAAGTGGGAGACTCCCATGCGGCTAACTACAGTGTAAGGCCTGGACCCAGCAACTTGAAACTCACCCCAGCACATGTGCACACATACCCAAAATGCCAAGGGGAGACTGGAGTAGAAGGAATTGCGGTGTAACTTTCCGCCCAAGGGGTTATTTCTTGCTTTCTATCTCTGTCTCTCCAGTGAGTGCATGTGTCCCATAGTAAAAATCTCTCAAAAAAAAAGAAAAGAAAAGAAAAGAAAAACACATCAGTTACACATGTGCATGCATGCCCAATAAAGGAGAGAAGGGATTGTGGTATGGTCACCTCTCTTGTGGGGAGTGCTTTCTCACTTTTCCTCTCTGTCTCTCTCCAGAGACTGCATGTGCTCTACAGTAAAAACAAAAACTGAAAAACAGGATTCGTGCTGGTCCTGTAGCACTCTAGTTAAATGCTGTGCATTAGGAGTCGGACTCTATGTGGTTAATCACAATCCAAATTCTCACCCTGGAGATTCGAAAAACACACTGGGCATGTGTGCATTCCCAAGCACTACAGGAGGGAGAAATGGAGGAAAAGACTGTGGCGTGACCATGTATTGTGGTGCATGGTCTCTCTCCATTTCTAGCTAGCGCACGTGCCCTCTGACAACTGGGAAAATAAATAAATTAATAAACTAGCTTCAACACAAAGCCTGAGAGTAGACAGCTATTCACTCTGCCAACCTTTCCTTGTAGACATGCACACTCAGGCTTACCTGACACCCAGCCCATTGTGTTGATGATAAGAGGAGACTCTTTCTTGTAAGAGCTGAACACATATTTTATTATCTCAATATAGTTTTCATAGCTGCTTCTACAAGAAGTTTTCCCATAATATACCATTTTCTGTGGTTTCCTTTGGTGCATGAAAGGTGGTCCTGAGAAGATAAAGTAATCAATCTATGACTATGACAAAGGTACTGGTGGTTTTGTTTCAGCCATCATCACACTTGACAAAGATTCCCAAGAAGCTGGAGACCATCATACCAATAGGAGTAGCTGGAATCCCACTTTCAGAAATCTACGCTTCCAACTTACTGTAAGGCCATGCATGCCTTTACAAACAGTTCACCCCAACTATATCCTAATGTGGCTATTCATTCAACATTTATGAGCACCTACTACTTCTGGGGCTTCTTTCACATACTTGGTATACATTTGTGAACAAAACAGGCAAATCCTCCCCAGTCTAATGGGACGTGTATTATAATGAAAGGGCAATTCATAAGCTCACAGCATCACTGATTGGAATCTCACTGCTCTAGGTACTTCACACCTAGTTTCTAATTCTCATAAAAACATTAAAGGTGGGACCAGCAGTTAGCATAATGGCTATGTCGCTGGACTCCCACGTAGTCGACTATGGTTCGAGTCCTGGACCCGGTGGCTTAAACTCACGCCAGGTGCATGTGCGTGCGTGCCCAAGATTCCGAGAGGAGAATGGAGAAGGGATTGAGGCATGGCCATCGCCCCTGGGGGCTGAGTTCTCGCTTTCTGTCTCTCTGTCTCTCTCTGTCTGTGTGGCGAGCGCATGTGCCCTATAGCAAAAAACCTCTAAAAAAAAAAACAAAAAACAAAAAACAAAAACTAAAGGTGGGGCCAGCAGGTGGCATAGTGGTTATGACACTGGACTCTGGGGCCGACAAGTGGCATGGTGGTTAAGGTCCCCCGGCGCCAGCCACAGTCCAAGTCCTGGACCTGGCAGCTTTCTTCCTCTCTTTCTCTCTCTCTCTGGTGAGCACACATGCTCTATAACAAACTTAAAAAAATAATAAATGAATAAATATAAATTAAAAAAAAGAAAAAAAGACACTGGACTCCTACACGGCCAACCATGGTTTGAGTCCCGAACCTGACAGCTTATTTTCTTCTCACTTTCCACTTCTCTCTGTTTATTCCTCTGGTGAGAAAATAAAAAAAATAATAGTAATTTTTAGAAAAGCTATGAGAGGGGCCAGTAGGTATGGTGGTTGAGGGTGCTGAACTCCCACAGGGCTGACCACAGTTCAAGTCCTGGACCTGGTAGCTTGATCTCTCACTTTCCCTCTTTCACTCTCTCTCTCACTCTGTCCCTCTGTGATCAAATTAAAATGAAATAAAATTAAATAAATAGTAATTCTAAAAAAAAGAGGAAAGTTTATGAGGTAGGAGGTTTTCATTTTTATCACCAGTTTTATACAGAAATAAATTGAGAAAGATATGAACTGGAACAAGGTCAGACAGTTAGTAAAAACCAAGTCTGGCTTGGACTAAGGAGGCCCAGCTGCAGATTCACACTCCTAACCATGATACAGGGGGTATACACGGGAAGGAAGGGAGGGAGGGAGGAAGGAAGGAAGGGAGGAAGGAAGGAAGGAAGTTGAATAAATAGTTATTAAAAAACAAAACAAAACAAAAGCCCAGGAGAATGGAGAAGGAATTGTGGTGTGGCCACCCCCACACCCCGTGGGGTGGTCTCTCACTGTCTCCTCTCCAGTGAGAGCATGCACCCAAATGCAAAAACCTTCAAAAAAAAAAAAAAAAAAGATAAACAAATCGAATAAAACTGCAGGATAAAAAAGTAACATACATAATCCAGCAGGTAGTGTGGTGGTTATGCTGCTGGACTCCCAGGTAGACGACTGAGGTCCGAGTCCTGGACCCAGTGGCTTAAACTTATGCCAGGCACATGTGCATGTGTGCCCAAGATCCTAAGAGGAGAATAGAGAAGAAGGGATTGTGGGGTGGCCATCCACTCTGGGGGGTGATTTCTTGCTTTTTGTCTCTCTCTCTCTGTCTTTCCGGGGAGTGCAAGTGCCCTATAGCGAAAACCTCTCCAAATAAAAAAGAAAAATAGTGCTAGGAAAAACTAGTTATTCATATCTCACATAATATACAAAATCAACCTAAAACAGACTGAAGAGTTAAATATAAGACTTGAACGTGTAAACCTACTAGAAGAAAACACTGGGGAAAAGGTCTACAGCACTGACCTAAGCAATGACCTCTTGGGCATGACTTGAAAGCACAAGTAACAAAGGCAAACCTAGACAAATTGGATGACATCAATCTAAAATGCTTCTGCACAGCAGGACACAATTTGCAAAGTGAAGACACAATGCAAATGACGGGAGGAAATATTTGTAAACCAGGTATTTGATGAGAGGCTACTATGCAAAACATGTAAGAGCTCAAACAATTCAATAGCAGGAAAACCAAATAACCCAATTTAAAAATGGACAAAAGAGGCCAGTCAGTGGCACAGTGGTTAAAGCAGCTGGACCTCACATGGCTGGATGTGTAGTTCAAGTCCTAAACCCAGTGGCTTAAAGAATATGCTGGGCACATGCCCAAAATCCTATAGCAGATTTAAAAAAAAGGGGGGGGGGAACACATTTGAACCAACTTCAAAACTTGCCAAAAATCTAGATTAATTAAAATAGCATGTTAACCGGTATTGGAACAGATATATGGACCAAAGGAAGAGATACAGAGCCCTGAAATAAAGACATGCATATACAAATGGTTTTTGAGAAGGGTGCCAAAACTACTCTGTGGAGAAAGGAGGTTTTTCAGCAAATGGTGCTAGGAAGAATAAAGTTTCTCATACCCTATACAAACACGAATTCAACATGGATCAAAGATCTATATTTTTGGGGCTAGTAGGTAGCATGGTGGTTAAGAGTGCTGGATTCCCATATGGGCTGACTGCAGTTCAAGCCCTAGACCTGGCAGCTTGCTTTCTCACTTTCCTTCACTCTCTCTTTGTCCCTCTGTGGTTAAATCAAAATAAATATATAAATAAAGTTAGATAAAATAACTTTAAAAAAAAAAATCTAAAATTTTGGGGTCCAGCAGGTGGCGTAGTGGTTAAGGTGCTGGACACTCTCACATGACTGACCAGGTTCAAGTCCTGGACCAAGTAGCTTGCTTTCTCACTTTCCCTCTCTCGTTCTGTGTGTGTGTGTGTGTGTCTCTCTCTTGTCAAATTAAAATAAATGAATGGATAAATAAAATTAAATAAAGTAAATCCTTAGGAAAAAAAACTAAAATTTTGGGACCAGCAGTTAATGTAAAGGCTATGTTGCTGGACTCCCACGTAGTCGACCACGGTTCGAGTCCTGGACCTGGTGGCTTAAATTCATGCTGGGCACATGGGCGTGTGTGCCCAAGATCATGAGAGGAGAATGGAGGAGAAGACATTGTGACGTGGCCATCCCCCAGGGGGCTGATTTCTCGCTTTCTGTCTCTCTCTCTCTCTCTTTCTGACAAGAGGACCTGGCAGCAAAACCTCTCAAAAAAAAAAAAACAAACAAACAAACAAAAAAAACCCTAACACTTTTAAAAAGAATGATTTATTTGATTCCATTCGTTATTACTATGTTTTTAATTTTGGCTAGACAGACACAGGGAGCAAGAGAGAAAAGGAAAGCGAGTAAGCAAACTGTCAGGTCCAGGACTCAAACTGTGGCCAGCCATGTGAGAATCCAGCACCTTTAACCACTACGCAACCTGCAGGCCTCCAAAAATCTAAATTTAAGAGGTAAAACTATAATCCTCTCAGAAGAAAACATTAGAGTACCAGTCCCACTGTGCAACAGTTAGGAAAGCTAGCTCCCACGTGGCTGGCCATGCATTAAATCCTGGTCCAGGGGTCTTGAGACATGTATACGTGCACACACCCAAAACCCTGAGAGTATGCAGAAGGAATGGAGGCATGACCATGCCCTATCAGGGGAGGGCTTTCTCCCTCGTTCTGTCTTTCTCTGGTGAATGCATATGCTCTTTTGCAATTAAAAAAAAAAGAGAGAGAGAAAATCTTCATGACACTGGATTTGACAAATGACACCAAAGGAGAGGTGACACCCCCCCCAAAAAAAAAACAAAACAAAGCAAAACAAAAAAACTGGGACTTCACCAAAATTAAAAAACTTGTTTGGCACAGCAAGTGATATAAGTGGCATGGTGATGAAGGTGCTAGATCCCACGTGGCTGACTGCATTTCAAGTCCAGGAACTGGGAGGATGAATACCACACCAGGTATATGTAAGTGCATACTCTGAGAGAACAGAGAAAAGACTGTGGTGTGGCCATGCCCCTGGGATGTGATTTCTCACTTTCCCCCTCTCTGACTCTTCCCAGTGAGTACACGCACCCTCTGGCAAAAATCTAAAAAAAGAAAATTAGTAACTTCTTGGCCTAATGATAAGCCATGTAGACTGGCTGATTACAGTTCAATCCCAGCCCTTGCAGCTTGAAAAACATGCACAAGACTAGCAGATGGCCTACTGGTTAGGTCGCAGGACTCCCATGTAGTTGGCTGCAGTTCGAGCCCCGGACCGGGTGGCTTGAAACTCATACCAGGTGCATGTGCATGTGTACCCAAAATCCTAAAAGGAGAATGGAAAAGGGACTCCTGTGTGGCCATCCCTACTGGGGGAGGGGGCGGGGGGGATGACTCACTTTATCTCTCTCTCTCTGGCAAGTATATATACTCTATAGCAAAAAACTCTCTCCAAAAAATGAAAAACATATGCTGGGCTTGTGTGTGCACGTGCCCAAAATTCCAAGAGGATAAAGATAAGGAGAAGAAAGGACTGCAACATGACTGCATCCCTCTGGGAGGCATTTTCTCCCTCTCTCCAACTCTCTTTTTGGCAAGCAAATGTGCCCTATGGCAATTAAAAGTTAAGAACTATCAAGGCTTGGGACCAGCAGTTAGCGTAATGGCTATGTCGCTGGACTCCCATGCAGTCGACCACAGTTTGAGTCCCGGGCCTGGTGGCTTAAACTCACAACGGGTGCATGTGCGTGCGTGCCCAAGATCCCGAGAAGAGAATGGAGGAGAAGGGATTGCGGCGTGGTCATCCCCCCTGGGGGGTGGTTTCTTGCTTTCTCTCTGTCTGGCGGGCGCACACGCCCTATAGCAAACACCTCTCAAAAAAAAAAAAAAGAAAAGAAAAGAACTATCAGGGCTGGCAGGTGGCATAGTGGCTGAAGGTGCTAGACTCCCACATGGGTGACTAGACTCCTACATGGGTAACCGTAGTTTGAGTACCAAATCTAGTGGTTTTTTTCACTTTCCTTCTCTCTTACTCTTTCCTTTTTTTAGAAAACAAACAAACAAAAAAACCCAACTTTATTTAATTTTATTTATTCATTTATTTTAATTTGACCAGAGAGAGACAAACAGACAGACAGACAGACAGACAGACAGACAGACACAAAACCCCCACACACCCCCACACACCCACACACACACCACACAAAGTGAGAAAGCAAGCCACCAGGTCCAGGACTCGAACCGTAGTTTAGTGTCCAGCACCTTAACCATTATGCAACCTGCCAGTCCCCTCTTTCACTGTCTTTCTCTACTCAAACTGGAAAGTAATAAAGTTAAATAATTTTTTGGGGGGGAGATTTTTTTTGCTATAGGGCACCTGCACTCGCCAGAGAGACAGAGAGAGACAGAGAGACAGAAAGCGAGAAATCACTGCCCAGGGGGGATGGCTACGCCACAATCCCTTCGCCTCTATTCTCCTCTCAGGATCTTGGGCATGCACACACACACGCCCGGCGTGAGTTTAAGCCACCAGGTCCGGGACTCGAACTGTGGTTGGCTACGTGGGAGTTCAGCGACATAGCCATTACACTAACTGCTGGTCCCGAGTTAAACAATTCTTTTTTTAAAAAAAAATAGGTAAGAACTATCAAGCAAGCAAAAATAAAGCCTACAAAATGAGAGAAAATATTTTCAAGTTATATAACCAATAAAAGATTAATATCTAGAATATATGAAGAACTACTACCATAGTACAGTGGTTAGGCACTATACTTGGGAAGCCAGATCCACATAGCCAACCACAGTCTGAGCCCTGTTCCTGGCAGCTTGAAAAAACACACCAGGAACAGGTGCATGTATGACCAAAATCCTGACAAAACGGAAAAATGAAGAAAAAGGATTGTGACATGACCACACCTCATTGAGGGTACTTTTTCTCTATGGCTCTTGCTGACAAACATAGGTACCTCTGAAAATAAAACAAAAAAAAACGGTACCAGCAGGTCGTGTAGAGGTTGATGCAGCTGGATCCAATACGGCCTACTGTGCAGTTCGAGTTCTGGACCTGGTGGCTTGAAAACCACATGAGGTGTGTGTGCACGCTAAAAATCCTGAGGGAAAAATGGAGGAGAAGGAAAGCCCCTTGGGGGCTAATTTCTCTCTCTCTCTCTCTGGTGAGTATATTCACTCTATTAACAAAACTAAAAAACAAAAAAAAGAACTCCTAAACAACAAGAATGTATAACCCCAATTTAAAAAGCAGCAATAGTTAAGTACATGAATAGACACATCTCCAAATTTTATATATAAGTGACTAATAAATAAAATTATATATAAATTGCCGCTTTAGTCATTATGGAAATGTAAAATCAAAGCCAAAATGAAATATTGCTTTATGCCTACAAATATAAACAAATTCAGGGCCAGCCCCATGACCTAGTAATTAAAGCAGTAGGATCCGACCAAGCAGTACAAATACTGGCCACAGTGGCTTGAAAAAGACTCTGGGTGTGGGCATGCACGTGCCCCAGATCCAGACAAGATGGAGAAATGGAGGGGAAAGGAGCGTGGCGTGACTGAATCCTGTTGGGTGTGCTTTCTCCCTCTGCTTCTCTGTGCAAGCACATGCCATCAGGCCCCCCCAAAAAAGGACAGTCATGAGTCAGTTAAAAACAGGGATGTAGGGAACCAGCGGTTAGCGTAATGGCTATGTCGCTGGACTCCCACGTAGTCGACCACGGTTCGCGTCCTGGTCCCAGTGGCTTAAAACTTACGCCGGGCACGTGTGCGTGCATGCCCAAGATCCCGAGAGGTTAATGGAGGAGAAGAGATTGCAGCGTGACCATCCACCCTGGGGGGTGATTTCTCGCCTTCTGTCTCTATGTCGCTCTCTGTCTGTCTGGAAAGCGCAAGCGCCCTATAGCGAAAACCTCTAAAAAAAAAAAAAAAACAAAAAACAAAAAACAAAAAAAACAGGGATGTAGAGGCTAGCAGGTAGTGCAGTAGTTAATGGGCTGGACTCCCACATGGCTGACCATGTTCGAGTCCCAGACCTGGCATGAAAATCACTTGTGTGTGCATGCCCCCAAACCCAAGAAAATGGAAAAGGGACTACAGCACAGCCATCCACCCTGGGGAGTGATATCTCACTTTTCCTCTCACTGTCCCTCTCTGTCAAGAGCAAGTATCCTATAGCAAAAACTAAAAACAAACAAACAAACAAAAAAACGGATGCAGAGGAGAAGGGAGAAGGGACTGCGGCATGGCCATCCCCCCTGGCTTTCTGTCTCTGTCACTCTTTCTGGCGAGTATACTTAACAAACCACCCCATAGAAAAAACTCTCACAAAAAAAAAAAAAAAAAAAAAAAAAAAAAAAAAAAAAAAGACCCCACATGCCCCTGTATCTTTTTCTAGGACATTTTTGCGAGGCTGGCAGGTGGCATAGTGGTTAAGGGCGCTGGACTCCCACATGGCCGACCATAGTTCGAGTCCCAGAACTGGTGGCTTGCTTTCTCATTTTCCCTTTCTCTCTTTCAATCTCTCTGGCTCTGTCCCTCTCTGGTCAAATTAAATAAGTAAATAAAGTTAAATAAAATAATTCTAAAAAAAAAACAGACATTTTTGGGGCCAGCAGGTGGTGTGGTGGATAAGGGTGCTGGATTCCCACATGGCCAACCATGGTTCAAGTCCTGAACCTGGTGGCTTGCTTTCTCACTTTCCCTCCCTCCCTCCTTCCCTCCCTTCCCCCCCCAACTCTCATCAAATAAACAAAAAAATAACAATAACAAATGGAAATAAATAATTCATTTTTTTTTGGAGAGGTTTTCGCTGTAGGGCGCATGTGCTCGCCAGACAGAGACATAGAGACAGAAAGTGAGAAATCACACCCCAGGGGGGATGGTCACGCCGCAATCCCTCCTCCTCCATTCTCCTCTCAGGATCTTGGGCACGCACGCACACGCGCCTGCCGTGAGTTTTAAGCCACCTGGTCCAGGATGCAAACCGTGGTCGACTACGTGGGAGTCGAGTGACATAGCCATTACGCTAACTGCTGGTTCCCGAAATAAATAATTCTTAAAAAAAAAAAAAAAAAGACATTTTTGCCTAAGGATGTGTGCAATCGCTAGAGAGACAGACATAGATAGGAAAAGTGACAAAGTACCCCCGGGCTGATGGCCATGCTGCAAGCCCTTCTCTCAGGATCTTGGGCATATATGCACAGGATCCCAATGTGAGTTTTAAGCCACTGGGTCTGGGATTTGAACTGCGGTCAGCCAAATGGGAGTCTTAGCAACATAACCTCTACACGTTTGCTGGCCCCACTGCATGCCCCTAGTTAGGGCTGGCTGAGGAGGATGATGGCACAGTGAGACCTTATCAAAACAAACAAACAAACAAAAAACCCTACCTCTTTAAAAAAAACTGAACATGGAATCACCATATGACTCAGCAATTCTAGTCCTTGATATGTCTTAAAAGAACTGGAAGGCATAGACTTGAATGAAACTTATATACCTGTGTCCATAGCAGCAGTATTCACAATAGCCAAAATATGGGAACAACCCAGGTGGCTATAGACAGCCGAAATGGGTAAACAAAATGCAACACATATATACAATGGGATACTAAGCAGCTACAAAAATGAATTGTATGTCCTTAGGTTACAACACAGACAGATCTTGAAAACATGTTGAACAAAATAAACCAGACACACATACAAAGGACAAGTATTACAAGATTCCACTTAATATGAGACACCTAGAATAGGCACATTCATAGAGACAAAAAGCAGAAACGAGGTTACTAGAGGTTGTTGCATGGGGGTTAAGGGCGCCAAACTACCATATGGCCAACCCTGGTTCCAGTCCCGGACCTGGTGGCTTGCTTTCTCACTTTCCCCCTTTCTCGCTCTGTCCCTCTCTGGTCAAATTAAAAATATATAAAATTATTCCTGGGGCCAGTTGGTGTAATGGTTATGTTGGTGGGCTCCCACATAGCCCACAGCAATTCAAGTCCTGGATGCAGTGACTTAAAACACACCAGGAACGAGTTCGTGGGTGCCCAAGATCCCAAGAGGAGAATGAAAGAAGAGAGACTGCGATGTGGCCATCCACCTGGGGAGTAATTTCTTGCTTTCTATCTCTATGTCTCTGTCTGGCGAGTGCACATGCCTTAGAGTAAAAATCTCTCTAAAAAAAAAAAAATAGAAACCAGCAGGTGGCGTGGTGGTTAAGGTGCTGGACACTCCCACATGGCAGACCACGGTTTAAGTCCTGGACCTGGTGGCTGGTCTTCTCACTTTCCTCTCTCTCTCTGTATCTCTCTCTGGTCAAATTAAAATGAAGGAATGAATGAATAAATAAATCTTTAAAAATAAATAAATAAATAAATAAATACTAAAAAAAAAAAGTGGTGAGAGTTGTACAATATTGTAAATGTCTTTAGTGTCAATTAATTTTATATCTACATGTGATTAAAATGATATATATTGAGGCCAGCAGGTGTTATGGTAGTTAAGGTGCTGGACTCCCACAAGGTCGACCACAGTTTGAGTCTCAGACCTAGTGGCTTGCTTTCTCATCGCCCTCCCTTCCTCTTTCTGTATCTTTCTCTGGTCAAATAAAAATAAGTGAGTAAATAGGGGCTGGCAGATGGTGTGGTAGTTAAGAGTGCTAGACTCCTTCATGGCCAACTGTGGTTCAAGTCCTGGGCCTGGTGGCTTGCTTTCTCACTGTTCAATCTCTGTCCCTCTTTGGCCAAAAATAATACTATCGGGACCAGCAGTTAGTGTAATGGCTATGTCACTGGACTCCCATGTAGTCGACCACGGTTCGAGTTCCGGACCCGGTGGCTTAAAATTCATGCCAGGCACATTTGCGTATGTGCCCACCCAAGATCCCAAGAGGAGAATGGAGGAGAAGGGACTGCGGCATGGCCGTCCCCCCCGGGGGGGTGATTTCTTGCTTTATGTCTCTCTGTTTCTCTCTGTCTGGTGAGCACACGCACCCTATGGCAAAAACCTCTCCCAAAGAAAAGCAAAAATAATACTGTTAATAAAAACATTAAATAAATAAATAAATAAAGTTGAATAAAATAATTCTTTTTTTAAAAGCACACATTTTGGGGCAGGCAGGTGATGTGGTTAAAGGCACTGGATTCCCACATGGTCGACCGAAGAGTCCTGGACCAGACGGCTTGCTTTTTCCCATTCCCTTTTTCTCTCTCTGGTCAAATTAAAAATTAGTAACAAATGGAATTATATAAATAAATAAATAATTTTTTTTTAGCAGAAGTAAATGAGTAAATAAAAAAAATTAAATGATTTTTTTTTTAAAGGTGGTAGATTCCCACACAGTCGACCATAATCCAGTCCTGGACCTGGAGGTTGGAAAAATCACATTGGTTTCAGGCTAGCAGGTAGCAGGCAGTTAAGGTGCTAGACTCCCACATGGCTAACTGCAGTTCGAGTCCTTGACCTGGTGGCTTGAAAATCATGCCAGGTGCTTTTGCGTGCCCAAAAATCTCAGAAGAGTGAAGGAGAAGGAATTGAGGCCAGGGGTCATCCCCCAGGGGTGATTTCTTGTGTGTATATATATATATATATATATATATATATATATATATATATATATATATACACATACACAATTATAGTTTATCATTAATGAAAAAAAGCAATGTAGAATTCTGGGTTTCAGGGCTGAATTCTGAACCAGAAAAAGACATTAGTATAGTAACTGGTGAATTTAGGATAAAATCTGTAGATTGGTTAACAGTATCATATCAATGTTAATTTCCCAGTATAGACATTTGTAGAGTATTACATAAAAAATTATTATGGGGGGAAGAATATTTCTAATTTTATACAAGGTGATAGAAGTTCCATTTCCTAAAAGAGCAAAGTACCATAGTTTGTTTTTTGGAGGCTAGAGAAAGCATTATGAAAGGATCACCGGTTTGGCCAGTACGTTCACCTTTTGTTTCTTCCTTTTTAAAGGTTATTGCCTTAGGGTGCATGTGCTTGCCTGAGAGAGACACAGTTACAGAGGCTAAGTGAGAAATTACACCCCAAGGGGGATGACCATGCTGCAATTCCTCTCTTCCACTTCCTCTTGGAATTTTGGGCATGCACACACATGCACCTGATGAGATTTCCAAATTGCTTGGTCTAGAACTTAAACTGCCATCAACCATGTGGGAGTCCAGCACCTTAACCACTACATCACCTGCTGGCCCCCAGTGTATGTTCATGTTTAATATTTTATACTTTCATATTGTTTCGAGTTTTCTGTACAATTACTTTTGAATTTTATAAAACCAAGACATTTAAGAAACACACAGGGACAGCTCCATGGGCAAAGGTAACGCATTGCTAAGAGAAACAGGATCCCACATGGTGACCAAAGTTCGAATCACCTGCCAGGTCAGTTTGAAACACACGAGGCATGTGTTCAAGTGCCTGAGATCTGACAGGCTGGAGGATTAAAGAAAAGGAATCATGCTGTGACCAGACTTCACAAAGGGTACTCATAAGCCCCCATCCTATTCTCAACTGTGTACGTATGTGTTCAATCATGAAAAGAAGAAAAAAGTAAATAAATATAAAAAATAGAAAATAAATGTATAATACATACCCAGAACTGGTTCAGTAATATTTAATAAAGACACGCATCCAGGAGGAGTAAATTCTGTCTGTCCCAGATCACATTCCAAATAATCAACACAAGAAATACTGAAAATTAAAAAATAAATAAAATTTTAACTACTTTTACTCTGCAGAAATAATAACTCAGATGGTGAAGTATTTTATGCAAAACACAGGCATAAACTACCATATACAGCCTCTTAGGTAGAATGTTCCAAAGACGACAATCAGCATTAAAAAAAAAAGTAGGGGCAAGTGGCATAGTACTTAAGGCACTAGACTCCCACATGGCTGACCACAGTTCAAGTCCTGGATCCAGCAGCTTGAAACTCACGCCAGGCATGTGTCTAAGCACGTCCAAAATCCTGACAGAAAGGACTGCAGCATGGCCATCCCCCTGAAGGGTGATTTTTCAGTTTCTTTCTCTGTCTCTCTGAAGAGCACACCTATCCTAAAGCAAAAATCTTTCAAAAAATAAAATAAAATAAAGAGAAACATGACATAGGTATGGTTTGAGTGTCTGTAGCACAGAGACAAGTTGGTCTTTCCTAAAATTTTAACTTTATCTTTTTAAAATGTTATTCATTAATGTTATTATTATCTAATTTGAACAAAGAGAGACAGAGAGGGGCCAGCAGGTGGCATGGTAGTTAAGACACTGGACTCCCACATGGCCGACCATGGTTCAAGTCCCGGACCTGGCGGCTTGCATGCTCGCTCTCTCTCTCTCTCTCTCTCTTCCTCTCTGGTCAAATTAAAATAAGTAAATAAATAAAGTAAAATAAAATAATTCTTAAAAAAAAAAAAGAGAGAGAGAGAGAGAGATAGAGAAAGAGAGAGAGAGGGAGAGCAAGCCACCAGGCCCAGGACACAAACTGTGATTGCCCGTGTGGGAGTCCAGTGCCTTAACAATCACGCTACCTGCCAGACCCCCTAAAATTTTACCTTTAAAACACAACAGGGCTGGCAGATGGTATGGCGGCTAAAAGGTGCTGGATTTGCACAAGGCCAACCATGGTTGGAGTCCTGGACCTGACGGCTTGCTTTCTTGCCTTCCCTTGCTCTCTCACTCTGTCTCTCTTTGGTCAAATAATAATAATAATAATAATAATAATAACAACAATAACAACAACAACATCAAATAGAATTAAATAAATAAATGATTCTTTTTTTGGAGAGATTTTCACTATAGGGCGTGTGCGCTCACCAGACAGACAGAGAGAGACATAGAGACAGAAAGTGAGAAATCACCCCCCAGGGGGGATGGTCACGCCGCAATCCCTTCTCCTCCATTCTCCTC
>NW_006159616.1:17484323-17489663 GCF_000334495.1 Tupaia belangeri chinensis | reverse complement strand
ACACGCGCCCGGTGTGAGTTTTAAGCCACCGGGTCCGGGACGCGAACCGCAGTTGACTACGTAGGAGTCCAGCGACATAGCCATTATGCTAACTGCTGGTTCCCAAATAAATGATTCTTAAAATAAATAAATAAATAAATAACACAACACATGTCACCCCTACTCTAAGCCTTTGGATTTGGAGACTTCATGTGGACAGATCCTGAAGGCAACTGTCTTCTCTGAAAGCCTGTTTACAGAAAAGGCAGCCAGTTACCCCAGAGCATCACCATAAGTCCCAAACTAGAGGACAGGACTAACCCGTAGCACATTGGTTAAGTGCTGTGTAGAAGAATCTAGATCTCACATGGCCCACCACAGTTGAATAACACACTGGGTGCATGTGTGTGCATGTTCAGGATCCTGGTAGGAAAGAAGAATGGAGGTAAGAAGCCAGCGGCATGACCAGGCTCCATAGCACGTAGAAGGAGAGCATTTTAGGGAACACATACAAACTCTAGCATTTTTAAAAAAGGGGAGAGGACAGCAGGTGGCGTGGTGACGAGGGGGAGCATTTTAGAACACATATATAAACTGGCATTTAAAAAAAGGGGGGTTGTCAGGTGGCATGGTGACTAGGGTGCTGGACACCCACATGACTGACAGTGGTTCAAGCCGTAGACCTGGCAGCTTGCTTTCTCACTTTCCCTGTCGCCTTCTGGTCAAATTAAAATATAATAATAAATAAGATTAAATAAATAATTATTTGGGGAATAAAAAGGATGATGGAGCCTACAGATAGCGCACTGGTTGAGATGCCAGGCTCCCATGTCTAGGCACAGTTCGCGTCCCAGATTGGGCGGCATGGTTTCTCAATTTCCTCTCTCATTCTCTCTTTCTCTCTGGTGAGGGTGCATGTCTTGTAGCAAATTTATTATTATTTTTTAAATATTTATTTATTGGGGCTGGCAGGTGGTGTGGTGGTTAAGGGCACTGGACTCCCAAATGGCCAACCAGGGTTAGAGTCCCAGACCTGGCAGTTTGCTTTCTCACTTTCTCACTTTTTCACTCTAGTTCTTGCTCTGTCCCTCTCTGGTCAAATTTTAAAAATAAATAAATAAAGTGAAATAAAATAACTCTTTAAAAAATACATAGCCATTATGCTAACTTGGGGCCAGTCAGTGGCGCAGTGGTTAAGGTGCTATAAAGTGAAATAAAATAACTCTTTAAAAAATACATAGCCATTATGCTAACTTGGGGCCAGTCAGTGGCGCAGTGGTTAAGGTGCTAATGGCTGACCACAGTTCAAGTCCCAGACCTGGCTGCTTGCTTTCTCTCTCTCTGGCAAAACTCACGTGAAAAATAAATAAATCTTTTAAAAAATATATACATATATTGGGACCAGCAGTTAGCGTAATGGCTATGTTGCTGGACTCCCACGTAGTCGACCATGGTTTGAGTCCCGGACCCGGTGGCTTAAACTCACACCGGGCACATGTGCGTGTGTGCCCAAGATCCCCAGAGGAGAACGGAGAAGGGATTGCGGCATGGCAATCGCCCCTCTGGGGGGTGATTTCTCACTTTCTGTCTCTCTGTCTCTCTCTTTCCGGCAAGCGCACGCGCCCTATAGCAAAAAAACTAAAAAAAAAATTATTTAAAATAGGGACCAGCAGTTGGCGTAATGGTTATGTCTCTCCAAAAAAAAAAAAGAATAAAAAAATACATATATATGTGCGTGTGTATATGTATATATGTATATATATTTATGCATTGGGCCAGCAGGTGACATGGTGGTTAAGGCACTGAACACTCCCACATGGCCAATCATCGTTCAAGTCCCAGACCTGGTGCTTGCTTTCTCACTTTCCTTCTTTCTGTGTATCAGTCTTTCTCTGGTCAAATGAAAATGATTAAATATATAAATAAAATAAAATAAATAATTCTTTTTGGAACCAGTAGTTAGCATAATGGCTATGTCGTTGGACTCCCACGTAGTCGAGTGCGGTTTGAGTCCCGGACCTGGCGGCTTGAACTCACGCCGGGCACGTGTGTGTGCATGCCCAAGATCCCAAGAGGAGAATGGAGAAGGGATTGCGGCGTGGCCATCCCTGGGGGGGTGATTTCTCGCTTTCTGTCTCTCTGGCGAGCGCTTGTGCCCTATAGCAAAAACCTCTCCAAAAATAAATAAATAAATAAATCATTCTTTTTGAAAAACATATATTTACTGGGACCAGTAGACAGTGTAATGGCTACATCACTGGACTCCCATGTAGTCGACTATGTTTTGAGTCCCGGACCCAGTGGCTTAAACCCATGCCGAGCAAGTGTACACGCATGCCCAAGATCCCCAGAGGAGAATGAAGATGGGATTGCGGTGTAACCATCCCCCCGGGGGGTGATTTCTTGCTTTGTGTCTCCGTCTTTCTGGTGAGCGCAAGCGCCCTTATAGCAAAAACCCCTCAAAAAAAAAAAAAAATTTATTTATTTCCACTTGTTATCACTATTTTTTAATTTGACCAGAGAGAGGAAAAGGGAAAGTGGGAAAGCAAGCCACCAGATCCGTGACTCAAACCACGGTTGGCCATGTGGGAATCCAGCACCTTTAACCACCATGCCAACTGCTGGCTCTGCCCTGTAACAAATTTAAATACATAAATAATCATGATAAATAAAATTAAATAAGCAATTCTTTAATAACAACAAAAGGGATGATGACAAAGAATTCCACTGGCAAGTTTAGTAGCTTTACAGAAGTTGTATATACTCTCTCCCTAGAAATTAACATATAGTCCCATCAAGTTTTCTAAATTGAAAAAATACTGCTTCATATTCCCCAAGATGTAGTAATAGGTCAAAACAAATAAAAGCATTCTTACCTACTTAACAAATGGTTCATCAGGAATCTATTAAACGTTGACTTTCCAACATCTTGAGGTCCACAAACCAGGATGACCGGGCAGCCATCTACTTCTTCTGGAGGAGAAATAAACATGGATACCTAGAATCAGCCATTTTCCTTAGGACTTTATGAACAGTAATCCTCTGAGGCTTGGGTTGATTAACACCCGAATTTATCAAGTTAGTTACTCACCGCAGGAAACACTGACTAACTCTTCCAGTGCGGACAGAGCACTCTGAGTGAAATTAAGGCCTTTTTTCCTTTTCTCTTTCCTGATGCCGACAGACCTTAAGGCTAAATATTCGGAATTATTCTGGAAAGTCGGACTCTGAAATTAACAATGTAAACTTTAAGAAATGGTGAAAAAGTGCAGTTTCCCTCTTCAGTTCTAAACTAATAAGCCTCATATGGTTTTGAGCTACAAAAGATTAATTTGATCCCTCCCTTTCTCTCATTCCTCCCCCAAATCCGTCCCATAAGCAAGTCCTGCCAATCCTATTTCTAAAGTTGTTCATGTCTGTTTTCATGGCTTTGGCATATTGTCAAGCTGCCATTGTGCTCTGCAGGATACTCCAGGGATAACCAGCATGGAAATTTACAAATGATCACCACGAGCAATTTCAGTTGAAAGCCCACAGCTGTAGAACAGGTTAATGACCTGGAATAAAATCAAGGCAATCTCCAAAAACGAAACAAAATGACAGAACACATGCAAATAGAATTGAAAGGGTATAGAAGACAGGTCTATGAAATCTAATAGCATTCTAACAGAAGTACCAGAAGTACCACCTGATGGGAGAGGGTCCAGAAGGTGGCATGGTGGTTCAAGTCCCGAATCTGGCAGCTTGCTTTCTCATCCCCCTCCCCATCCCTCTCTGGTGAAATTAAAAATAAATTAATAAATAAGTAAGTTAAATAAAAGTTCTTTTTTAAAAAAAAAAGAAAAAAAGAAAGCTATGGGGGAAGCAACCTTAGAAGCAGGTGAAGTTCAGGGGGAATAAGTTTCACATGTGGAAAAGGAGGAAAAGACCCACCCCTGAACACACCCTGATGCAATTCACCCAAGCTGAGGGTAAAGATATAAAAGGAGGGGGCAGCAGGTGGCGCTGAGGTTAAGGTCACTGGATTCCCATAAGGTTTGAGTCCTGGACCTGGCAGCATGGTTTCTCACTTTCCCTCTCTGTCCCTCCCTGCTTAAATTAAAATAAATATATAAAGTTAAATAATTCTTTAAAAAAAGAAAAAGGTACCATAAAAGGAAATGGGGTGACAGAAGAAATGGATGAGTAAAACTGGTCAACATGTACAAAGATACAGTTAAGTGGGAAGAATAAGTATCTGACTACAGTTAACTAATAATGCATTTATTTAAAAGAATTATTTAACTTTATTTATTCATTCATATATTTTTAATTTGACCAGAGAAAGACACAGAGAGAGAAGAAGTGAGAAAGCAAGCAACCAGATTCAGGACTCAAACCATGGTCAGCCATGTGGGAGTGTCCAGCATCTTAACCACCATGCCAACTGTTGGTCCCAAAAAAAAAAGAAAGAAAGAAAAACTTATTTAAACATATTGCTATCAACTATCAATTACTGTGAGCAAAATAAGAATATGTTATAAAATAAGGTAATCTAAACTTTGTTATTTGCCTTACAGAAAAACAAACAAACAAACTCTAAAACTCTAGAATGTACTGATACATAGAGGGTGGGTTCAGGCAGGGGGGAAAGTTACTCAAGAATGAATATAAAGAATATGAACCAGAGTGGCAGTTAAGCCCCAGAAAAAAAGAAAAGTCTAAAAGTAAAAGAATAAAGAATGTATTTGATTCACGGCAGTTCCAAAAGACAAAGACTTGGCAACACATAGTTCCGCTCCATCCCCCTCCCACCACCCCCAATCAAGCTCATGGGTTCATGGGTTCGGAAGTAGATATTAAGGACCAGCAGTGGCAAGGCTGTTAAGGCACTGAAATCCCATATGGCTGACTGCTGCTCGATTCCTGGACCTGGTGGCTTGATTCCACACTTTGTGTCTCTCTCTCTCTCACTCAGGAGTGCATGTACCCCTACAGCGAATCTTAAAAGAGTAGTAAAAAGAGGGACTGGCAAGTGGCATGGTGGTTAAGAGTGCTGGACTCCCACATGGCCAACCACAGTTCAAGTCCTAGATCTTGCTTTCTGACTTTCCCTCTCTCTCTCTTTCACATCCTGTCCCTCTCTGGTCATATTTTAAAACTAAATAAATAAATAAAGTTAAATAAAGTAATTCTTTAAACAGTAAAAATAAATAAAATAAATTAAAAAATAATAACAGTAAAAAGAAATACAATTAAATAACCAATAAAAAATAGTTTTAAAAAGTAGATTGGGGGAACCAGCAGTTAGCGTAATGGCTATGTCGCTGGACTCCCACGGGCTGACTGTGCGGTTCAAGGCTTGGACCCAGTGGGTAAAAA
>NW_006159616.1:17483747-17483962 GCF_000334495.1 Tupaia belangeri chinensis | reverse complement strand
CTCTCTCCAGGGAGCTCATGAGCCCTATAGCAAAAATAAACCTCTTAAAAAAAAAAAAAAAAAAAGTACACTGGGACCAGCAGGTGGCACACAGTGGTTAAGAGCACTGGACTCTCCCACCTACTTAACCGACTGGGGTTCAAGTTCCGGACCTGGAGGCTTTCTTTTTTTTTTTTTTTGGGGAGGTTTTCCCTATAGGGCAGGTGGGCTCGCCA
>NW_006159616.1:17479004-17483457 GCF_000334495.1 Tupaia belangeri chinensis | reverse complement strand
AAAAAAAAAAAAAGTAGATTAAAAAAAAAGTAGATTAAAGTATAATCACAATATGCGCCAGCAGGAGGCATAAAGGTTAAGGTAGTTGGATCCCACATGGCTCACTGTGCTGTCCTAGCTGGACCCAGCGGCTCGAAAACATGTCAGGCACATGTGCACGCATGCCCAAAATCCCAAGAGAATGGAGGAAAAGGGACTGGAAGTGCCCATTCCCCCTTAAGGGTGCTTTCTTGCTTTCCTTTTCTCTCTATCTCGCTTACTCACTTTTTCTCTGGCAAGCACATCTACCCTATAGCAAACCTAAAACAAAATAAAATGTAATCACAATAGTTCATTCATTGCCCTGCTAGTATTTCGTCTCTCCCCTCTCACTTCAAACCTCCAGCCCTTACCTGTCTGCTCCCCAACTCAGGTAGGACCTTGGTTTCATCTCCCAGGTTATCAGGAAACAATCAGAAATTCGAATTACCTCTGGCCTTCTCCTGAGCATTTCCTCTGGTTACTGAATGAACCTGTGCTCCAAAGGCCACCTGGACACCAAACCCACCCCTCGTGGTCCACTTGCTGACATAGGTCCAGCCATGCTTTCCTCTCTCCATTGCACCCCCAGTACCCCCCTCCTCTGGATCATTCCTATCTGTTGTGCTCAGCATGTTGCTTTTTTACATCCATCTTATCACACTTAACCCTCTAACTACTGCTTAGTTTCTTTTCTGTTATAGCTGACCTCAATAAATGCACAATCCTTTCCTATCAAACCATGAAGTTCCTCTCTTCCCAGGCTCTTAACCTAATTCCAATCACCCTTCCCATCCCAAGAAAGCTACTGAAAGCCCTCTTGTCCAGATCTTGCTGGGTTTTTTTTTTTTTTTTTTTGGTAGTTTTTTGCTATACGGCTATGTGCTTATAGGAGAGACAGAGGAAAAGAAATCACCCACCAAAGGGATGTTCACACCACAATCCCTTCTCCTCCATTTCTCCTTTTGGGATTATAGGCATGTGTGCAACATGGTTTCAAGCTGCCAGGTCTGGGACTTGGCTACATAGTCAGTCATGTGGGATCCAGTCACCTTAATCACAATGCTATTGGCTGGCCTTACAGTGACTTTTTTTTTTTTTTTAAGAATTATCTTATTGAGGGGACCAACAGGTGGCATGCTGGTTGGGGTGCTAGACACTCACACATGGCCGACCATGGTTCAAGTCCCAGACCTGGTGGCTTGCTTTCTCACTTTCCCTCTCTCTCTGGTCAAATGAAAATAAATGAATGAATAAATAAAATGAAATAAAATAATTTAAAAAATAAAGAATTATCTCATTTAACTTTATTTATTTTAATTTGACCAAAGAGGGACAGAGTGAGAAAGAGAGAGAAGGGAAAGTAAGAAAGCAAGCCACCAGGTCCGAGACTCAAACAGCAGTCAGCCATGTGGGAGTCTCGCGCCCTTAACCACCACGCCACCTGCTGGCCCCGACAGTGACTATTTTCTAACTGTGTACGTGTATTTCATTCTATATGACATGCAACACTAATAGCACATACAAAATGATCTTGAGAGAGCTTCCCACGGTCATTTGATATGACGGTTTGGTGCAAGTAATGAGCAAAACTGAACAAAAACTGGTTTTAAGGCTAGTAGGTAGCATGATGGTTAAGGCACTGGACTCCCATATGACATACTACAGTTCAAGGCTTGGACCTGGCAGCTTCAAAATCATGCCAGGCATGTGCTTGCGATGCCCAGAATCCCAGGAGAATGAAGGAGAAGGGATGCCACAGGGTGATTTCTCACTTTCCCTCTCAGTGTCTCAGTCTCTCTCAGGCAAGTTCCCAAATCTATGGTAAAAAAAAAAAAAAAAAAAAGAAAAAGAAAAGAAAAGAAAGAGAAAAAGAAAAAAGAAAGAAAACTGGTTTTGGGCCAGCAGGTTGCATGGTGTTTTAGGCACTGGACTCCTACATGGCCAACCACAGTTTGAGTTACTGACCAAGGGGCTTTCTTTTCTCACTTTCCCTTTCTCTCTCTCTCTCATGAGCCCACGTGCCCTATAATAGTAATTCTTTATAAAAAAAATAAAAAAGGAAAAGAAAAATGGTTTCTACCTCTTGCATGAAAATGTAGGATAAACCTGGGTAGCTGATTATGAAGTTTACGGTGGAGGTTTTCAGGTGTTCCAGCAGTACGATGGAGCACAGAGGAGAAAAATGCTTCATTGACCAACGTCTGTCCTCTGTAAAGAGAAAAACATAAACTACAGGAATAATAACACCACTAAATTCAGTGCTCTTTAGGACTGCCATCTCAACTAAACTGTCATCTTTTTAAGTCAAATTATATATATATGTATATATGTATATTTTAAAGGTCTCACATATTTATTACTGAACCAACCTACCAATGCAGAACTTAGAGACAAGGTGAAGGATCGTTTTTTTCCCAATAAACACAAGTGTCCAGTCAATGGTGACCATTTTCAGCTTGATGTGGCAAGACCATAGTGACCTTGGTACAGCATAAATATGTGGCCCGTATCCTGTCCAGTTCCTCATTGACCCAGTTTGGTTCTTCTCCAGTGTCTCCTTTTGGAGTTGTACCTGATTTTATTACCAGTTTTCATTCTAATCCACTGGGGAATAGGACAATTTTATTTCTGTTTTTTGGCCAGAAACCGCTTGATTCTGAAAGTCTTGTGAGAAGACATGGTGAAGAGCCGAGGGGACCACTCACACCACGATGGCGGAGAAAGGAAGAGAAGCTATTTATTTTTGAAGAGGTTTTTGCTATAGGGCGTGTGTGCTCCCCAGACAGAGAGAGACAGAGAGACAGAAAGCGAGAAATCACCCCCCAGGGGGGTGGAGGGGAGGATGGCCACGCTGCAATCCCTTCTCCTCTTGGGATCTTGGGCACGCACACACACGCGCCCGGCGTTGAGTTTAAGCCACTGGGTCCAGGACTTGACCCGCGGTCGACTACATGGGAGTCCAGTGACATAGCCATTACGCTAACTGCTGGCCCCCAAGTCAAATTATATTTGACAGTCTTTTCAGGAGGCCATCACAGGAACACAGGTGAGTGGAAAAGTCAACGTAGGTGGCCACATGCTAGTTTTGTGGCTCCAGACTATTTTTCTCATCTGTAAAATGGTGAAAACAATAGTACTTTCATTCTCACGACTCTCTGAGGGCTTAAGTAGAGGCAGAAAAGTGCTTAGCACACTGTTTTGACCAGTCAACACCCAGAAAGCACTGGCCTCAGCACAGTAGCGTCCCAGTCAAGTACCCAGTTCTTTTCATTACCTAGATTAAGATGAGATCTGAGCAAAGTCCGTGCTTCCCTTTTGATGGCCTTCCTGCTTTTCTCTGGCATTGAATAATGAACAGCATGGATAGTCAGGAAAGACTGCGTGTACACGGAGTAGACCTCTTGGGCAGGCTGACCTTGGCTGATGGTAAAACCAAACACCTGCACCTGGCCATAGAGGCAAGTCACTCGACAGATCCCGCTAAAAGTAAAACACTAGAGGGAAACAAAAAGGAAAGAAATAACTCACAGATCCAGTTACTAATTAAAAAATTCTAAAATCTTAACTCACTATTCAAATATCAAAGGGCAGCCAACTTCTAAGCCATATATTCCACTGCACTAGGTGACCATCACACATATTTCCAGCCTAAAAATCATAGCCCATGGCAGTTACAGATGGCTTGGTGAACACACGAAAAACAAGGGGGTCCCATGAACTGGGTTCTCCTGTCCCTTAGGCCCACAGACTGCCAGCTCTTCCTCCTTCCTGGGCTTTCATCTCCCTTCAGTCAAAGGGGAAAATCCCCAGACCAGGGTCCAGGCGAATAACAGGGATCCTGCAATAGAGGTGCCTAAGTTTGACTCCTAGCTCTACCTCTACCATGGAACTTCCGGCAAATTACATCTTCCTATCTCTGTCTGCAAACATACCAATGTGATGGCAGTCACTCCACAGGGATCTGGAGTATGAGTTTTTTTAACACTTAGACCCTGACACTTCTAAGCGCCCAGCAAATGCGACCTATTATTATTTTTACTATTAAAGTCCCTTCCAGCTCTGAAGGCCTAGAGACCCCTTAGCAGGGTACCTTGTTACCATGCAACAGGAAGGACGCGCAGTCCAATAGACTGAGGGGGAAGAAAGTCTCCTCCAGACTGTAACCCCCTGGGAGCTACTTCTCCACCCCTCTCCGCCCCCCAGGTGATCGCGGTGACCCACCTGCTCGACCGGCAGCAGCAGCAACGCGCGGCCCGGGCCCAGCTGCCTCACGGGCGGGAAAGACACATTCGCCTGGCAACATGTAGCTGTGTCTTCAGCCGAGGTCGGGCTGGGGACCGGGCTAGGGACCGGGCTGGGGATCGGGCTGGGGACCGCGGCCTTGGGCCTCCGCTCCGCCGCCGGCTGCGACACCTGGCAGGAGACCTCGCTA
>NW_006159616.1:17472712-17478945 GCF_000334495.1 Tupaia belangeri chinensis | reverse complement strand
GCGTAGGGTCCGGAGCCTGCGGCGGGGCCGGCGGCTGAGGATGAGCTGAGACCGCGCTTTGCGGGCCCGCAGCCAAGTGGAGCGCCACGGACCCCGCCTGGGCAGCAGTACAGAGTCCGCCATGCTGCGCCCACAGTCCGGCCGCGAGAATCTCGCGACATCGCGTCGCTCCGCCCCACAGCCCAGCGAGTCGCCGGAAGGAGCGGCCTGGGTGCGTCGGCGCCCTCTGCCAGCGCCCCTCGGAAGTGCACCAGGACGCTCCGTGGGCCCCGCCCGGACTACCCGCCTGGGGCGGGGCTCCAAGGTCCCAAGAGCACTTATTTACATTATGCAAAAGTCTCATCCCCGCTGGGTTCAGGGGGAGAGAGAAACTCCTTGAAGCCTCCCCATTCCGGAAATCCACCTGGGATTTTTTTTCCTTTAGAAAAAACTCCAGGATTGGCATTTTAAACAAAACCGGTCTATTTGCATAACTTTGGTTTGCATGCATTTGTCTTTGGGATGAATGGAGCAAACCTGATGGTAACAAGGGGAAACTGGTGATTCCTCTGCTCAGAATGTCAGTGTCAGAAAACTGGGGACTGGGGGTTGTTGTGGAGGTGTCAACCCAAAACCTTGTCTCATTCGCTAAACTGAGGCCTAGGTAAAAGGGTTACAATCCACAGCTCCCTGATAGCAGTCCTCCACGCTGCCACTCACCAGCTCCCAGAGAAGTTGTGTCCCTGCCTCCCCTACCCAACCCCCCAAGAAACGCCAGTGCTCCCTTTGTGAGCCAGGTGAAGCCACAGACACCACAGCAAGGACAGAACCCACAACCATCTAGAGGAGGGTCACTGGGTGCCACCTGGTTTGCATTTGGCCTTGGCCCTCCCCAGTTCCTGAGTGAGACCACAGGCCCGGAAGGCCAAGGGAAACAGCTGGGTTTCTACAACTGGGTTGCTGGGCCACCCCGTTCAGGGGCATGAAGTTGTGAGGCATCCGGGCAGCTGCACTCTGTTCTATTTAAGTGGCTTGGCCTCCTCAAAGGGTGCTGCTCAGCCATGCCAGGCATGTGGGCAGCATGTCACTCCCAGCAGTTCTCCTGGTGGGACTGCAGCTCTCCCTGCCCTGCTGCTGGGCTTTCAGCTGCGGCCACATGGAGTCCTCTCCTGAATTCCACCTCTCTGGGGATTACCTCCTTGCAGGCCTGTTCCCTCTCCACTCTGAGTATCTGCAGGTGAGACTCAGGCCAGAGGTGACCTTCTGTGACAGGTAAGTGAGGGGACCTGTAACTGCAGGGCCGCTCTGCCTGCCCTCCTCAGCTAGGACCTTCCCAGTG
The DNA here is from genome assembly GCF_000334495.1 of Tupaia belangeri chinensis. Lineage (NCBI taxonomy): Eukaryota > Metazoa > Chordata > Mammalia > Scandentia > Tupaiidae > Tupaia > Tupaia belangeri. The sequence goes on along the minus strand of NW_006159616.1, from coordinate 17,477,627 downwards.
CTGCCGCTGGGCTACAACACTCAAACTGCCCCAGCCCTTCCCCATCAGTCTGCTAGCTCTGGCTAGACATTTCGCAGACAGCTCTGGCAGTTTCTAGGCTTCAGATAGCTAAAGGATTTTGCAGGCAGGAGGCACCAAGCCTCCTCTGAGTGACTTGGGACAGAAGTAATAGGAACTATGGAAGAACCTTCTCACAGGTAGAGAGGCTGGAAAATGGACGAGGTTAGAATTCAAGCAGAACTGACCATATCCCTCTTGGGTTCCAGACAGCAGTTCTTAAATTAGGGATGAGGCACATAGGCCCTCAACACATTCATAAGTATCCCAGACAGAACAAGGTTAAGCAAGTATGCTGTTTTATCTCACCTGTAGCTTTGGCTAGGCAGGTCATGGTGCCAGGAGTTGTTTGGTTGGACACCACTCTAGATGTTGCAGGGGAGGTATTTTTAAATTTTGGTTAATATTTCAGTCAATAATCTGAGTGAAGCAAATAATCTTCTACATAGTGGGTGGGCCTCGTTCAATCAGTTGATGGCCATAATTAAAAAGACTGAGGTCCCCAGAAAAGAAGGAAATTCTGCCTTCAGGCTCAAGACTCCAACATCAACTCTTTTTTTGAGGGGGGAAGGTTTTTGCTATAGGGCTCATGTGCTCGCCAGAAAGACAGAGACAGAGAGACAGGAAACAAATCACCCCCCAGGGGGGATGGCCACACTGCAATCCCCACCTGCACACACACCCAGCATGAGTTTAAGCCACAAGGTCCGAGACTCAAACCACAGTCGACTACACGGGAATCCAGTAACATAGCCATTACCCCAACTGCTGGTTCCCCCCAACATTGACTCTTCACAGCATGTGCAACCTGCTGGCTTCACCTGCAAATTTCATACTTGCTAGCCCCACAATTATGTGAGCTAATTCCATAAAATAAATTTCTCTCACTATATATACATCCTATTGTTTTTCCTTTCCTTTTTTTTTTTTCTTTTTTGTTTTGTTACAGGGCATGTGTGCTTGCCAGAGAGAAGGGCGGGGGTGGGGGGGAAATGGCAGTCTTCTCAGGATTTTGGGCATGTGCGCATATGTACCCAGCGTGGTTTGTAGGCCGTAGTGTCTGGGATTTGAACTGCACAGTTGGCCATGTGAGATCCAGCAGCCTTTACCACCATGCCACAGGGTGGTGCCCTGATTGTTTCTCTGGAGAACCCTGACTGATATAGCTGGGTTTCTCTGCTACAGGACTTGGTGAACCTTTTGCAATGAGGATGCTATTCCAGGTGTGGCACTGCTCCAATTGTTCTCCACCTGTCTTAGAGCCTGTGAACACCTATTGGAACTGTGTGTGTGTGCTCAGAGGCCATGTTGAGGTCATGGTTGTAGGGACAGGACGGAAGGCTTCAAAGGTTCTTTTGTTTCTTTTTTTGTTTTGTTTTGTTTGTTTGTTTGTTTGTTTTAAAGAGATTTTTGCTATTGGGCACATGCGCTTGCTGGAGAGACAGAGACAGAAAACAAGAAATCACACCCCCTCCCACCCAGGGATGGTCCCGCTGTGATCCCTTCTCCATTCTCTTCTCTGGATCTTGGGCACACACATGCATGCCTGGCATGAATTTTTTGTTTTTTAAGAATTACTTTGGGGGAACCAGCAGTTAGCGTAATGGCTATGTCGCTGGACTCCCACGTAGTCGACCGCGGTTCGTGTCCCGGACCCGGTGGCTTAAAGCTCACGCCGGGCGCGTGTGCGTGTGTGCCCAAGATCCCGAGAGGAGAATGGAGGAGAAGGGATTGCGGCGTGACCATCCCCCCTGGGGGGTGATTTCTCGCTTTCTGTCTCTATGTCTCTCTCTGTCTGTCTGGCGAGCGCACGCGCCCTACAGTGAAAATCTCTCAAAAAAAAAAAAAAAAAAAAAGAATTACTTGGGGACCAGCAGATGGCGTAATGGCTATGTCACTGGACTCCCATGTAGTCAACCGCGGTTTGAGTCCCAGACCCGGTGGCTTAAACTCATGCCGGGCATGTGTGTGTGTGCTCAAGATGCCGAAAAGAGGAGAGTGGAGGAGAAGAGACTGCATCATGGCCATGCTGCTTGGGGGGTGCTTTCTCTCTTTCTGACTCTCTGTCTCTTTCTGTCTTTCTGGTGAGCACACGCACCCAGCACACGCACCCTATACCAGAAAGCTCTCAAAAAAAAAATCATTATTTTATTGAGGCCAGCAGGTGGCGTGGTGGTTAAGGCGCTGGACACTCCCACATGGCTGATCACAGTTCAAGTCCCAGACCTGGTGGCTTGCTTTCTCACTTTCTCTCTCTGGTCAAATTAAAATGAATGAACAAATTAATAACATTAAATAAATAATTCTTTAAAAAATGACCTTAAATGGGACCAACATATGGCATAATGGCTACGTCGCTGGACTCCCATGTCGACTGCAGGTCGAGTCCCAGACCTGGTGGTTTAAACTCACACCAGGCGCATGTGCATGCATGCCCAAGATCCCAAGAGGAGAATGGAGACAGGATTGTGGCGTGGCCATCCCCCCTGGGGGGTGATTTCTTGCTTTCTGTCTCTTATTCTCCATCTTTCTGGTGAGCGCATGCACTCTATAGCAAAAATTTCTCTCCTCTCAAAAAAATACTTTAAAAAATATTATTTTATTTAACTTTTATTTATTTATTACTTTTCATTTGACCAGAGAGTAAGAGAGAGAGAAGGAAAGCGAGAAAGCAAGCCTCCAGGTCCGAGACTCAAACCATGGTCAGTCATGTGGGAGTCCACCACCCTTAACCACCACACCACCTGCTGCTCCCCACACTCCCACCCGCTTTCCCCGCATGAGTTTTAAGCTACTAGGTCTAGGATTTGAACCGCAATCAAGTATGTGGGAGTCCAGGGACACAACCATTATGCCACCTGTTGTTCCCCAAAAGTTCCTTTGGATTCTAGATGCCAAAGGATTTCAGGGTTGGGGCGGGAGAGCCCATCCTTCTTGGTTCTCAGCTTGTCCTTTCTGCAGGCCTGGCAGCTTCAATGGCCACGGCTACCACCTCTTCCAGGCCATGCGGCTCAGCATCGAGGAGATAAACAACTCCACAGCCCTGCTGCCCAACGTCACCCTGGGGTACGAACTTTATGACGTGTGCTCAGAGTCGGCCAGCGTATATGCCACACTGAGCGTGCTCTCTCGGCTGGACACGCACCACATAGAGATCCAAGGAAACTTTCTCCACTACTCCCCCACTGTCATAGCAGTGATCGGGCCTGACAACACCAACCATGCTGCCAGCACTGCTGCGTTGTTGAGCCCTTTCTTGGTGCCCCTGGTAAGCAATGGCCTCACAACTGGAGTATCTCCCGGCCAGCAGGTCCAGTGTGGGCAGGGTGGGCAGGAGCTGCTGCCTGTCTTGCCCTGGATCTCTTGGGCAGTCACATTGCAGGGAGCCCTGTCTGTCACAGTCCCTGCCCTGGACTTCCTTCCTCTCCACGGGCTTCTTCCGAATCTCCCTGCCTTGACTCTCCTGCAAAAACCCATTTTCCTTGGAACATCCTCTGCCCTCCAACCCCTTCTATCCATCCAAAGGCTCAGTTTTTGTTAAAAACAAACCCCCCAGAAACCAGCAGATGACATAATGGTTATGTTTCTGGTCACATGTTGTCTATTGTGGTTCGAGTCTTGAGCCTGGCGGCTTAAACTCATGCTCAGAGAGTGTGTGCGTGCCCAAGGTCCTAAGAGGAGAGTGGAAGAGAAAGGATTATGGTGTGGCCATCCTCCCTTTGGAGGCATTTATTGCTTTCTGTCCCTCTGTCTCTCTCTCTGGTGAGTGCACGAGCCCTATAGCAAAAATCTCAAGAAAATGAAAACAAAAACAAAAACCTCATGCTGGCGCATGTGCCTGTGTACCCCAAATCCCAAGAGGCAAATGGGAGAAGGGATTGTAGTGTGGCCATCTCCCCTAGGGGGTGATTTCTCGCTTTCTACCTCTTTCTGTGTTTCTGACAAGCATATGTGCCCTACAGTCCTCCCCACCCCAAAAAGTCTCTCTCTCTCAAAAAAAAAGAAGAAACCCCAAACCTCCATGAAAATCTCCACATTTCCTTTGCCTCGCTGATCTGCCTTTCTTGTTTTCATCTCTCCTGGCCCAAAGATAGTAGTATCCCTCATGTTGTTGAAGCCAGGCCTGTCCCTCAGCCTCCCCCACTTCTCTGTCAGTCTGCTCTGCCTGGTTCTTCCCCAGACTGTGCTTGCCTGGAGTCCCTGGGCCTCTCCCAGAACCTCTGCTCTCAGACTGCGCTCTCTGCCCACTAGTTGCCAGAACTTCTCTGTGCGCTTGCTCCCCTCTTCTCATTTGCTCTTCAGCCTATGGCCTGCAGGGATCCTGCCCCATCTCTTGTTCCTGTGCCTTCTAGATTTCCAGCTCCAGTGAATGCTTTCCAGCACCTTCTCTCATGTGACTTCTTCGTGACTTTTTAAAAATATATTTATTTATTATCATTATTTTTCAATTTTAACCAGAGAGAGAGAGACACTGAGAGAGAGAGAGCGCGCAAGCCACCAGGACCAGGACTCAAACCATGGTCAGCCATGTGGGAGTCCAGGGCCTTTAACCACCACGCCACTTGCCAGTCCCTTATTAGTGACTTTTTTGTTTTTTACAAATTATTTTGTTTATTCATTTATTTATATATTTTAATTTGACAAGAGAGGGACAAAGTGAGAGAGAGAGAGAGAGAGAGAGAGAGGGAAAGTGAGAAATCAAGTTACCAGGTGCAGGATTCACACTGCAGTTGGCCATGTGGAAGTACAAGGCCCTTAACCACCATGCCACCTGCCAGTCCCCTCTTAGTGACACTTTCCCCAGGCATTGATGCCCCCTCCCCTTCTTTCACTCAAGCACCTCTTACTCAGCCTTGTG